>NC_056727.1:545249369-545361869 GCF_019279795.1 Protopterus annectens
TTTTTAAAAATGAAACCAGAGATCGCTTCCACACAAGGTACCCTTAGACATTTCTTTAAGACAAACTACCTACTCCTAAGTGATACATTGCAAGCTTCAAAGCACCACCAAGTCCAGGCAACTTTACTGAATACACAGAAATGTTCATCACCACACTACAGCAGCATGTAAACAGCTCCACAGATGCAGCTGTACCCTGTAGGAGCAATGAAAAGCGGCAAACCCCAGAAACAAACCCACATGGTGGAACTATAGTATCAATAAGGTTTATAATAAAAGAAAAATAATTTTAACCAAAAGTAAGAAGAGTAATTCCCAGAATATTAGAGCCCTTGTCACTGAAATAAACAAACAACTCAGGAACTTAATGAAATCCACCAAAGCCAAGTTTGAGGATAAAATATCTACCCCAGACAAAGACAATCACGACACATTTTTTAGTTTTGTTCGTAATCTAAAAAGCACAATGCAGCAATACACTGAGCTGATTATCAGCAATGTTACCTTCTCTGAGGCTGAAGATATAGCAAACCTACTGGCCAATAACTTTAGTTCTTACTTTACTCCTCTTTCTTCTCCAGCTGTCCTTCAGGATACACATGAAACTGGCTCACCTCCTGGTAGCACAGAAAACCAAGTTCTAAAAGTGCTATCAAAAATTAAAAGTACTTCACTGATGTGTCCTGACAACATCCTCGGATGCATCTTAAATAACATGAAGCATAATTTAGCCGCACCCCTAACAACACTGTTCAATCTCTTTCTCCATACATGTTTTGTATCATGCGAATGGACAACATCTACAGTCATTCGGCTGCATAAGGGAGGACCTTCCACAGACCCAGGTAATTACAGACGCATTAAGTCTGACTAGCCTCATATGCAAACCCATAGAAAGACATATCATGGAATTAATCAATCAGGACATAGGGAACCTCCAAACACTGGATCCATCTTAGTTTGGATTCGTCAAGGACATGTCATGCTTACTCAACCTGATGGAAAAGGTAACCTCAACCTGACCAAAGCTTCTGACACAATTTCCCACTCGGGCATTGTAGAAAATCGAAATAAACTGGGAATAAATACCTATGTCACCCAATAGATTGCCAACTGGCTCACAGATAGTTTAGACCACGACCACAAAAACAGTTGAGTGAATGCCTTATCGATGTAGTTTCTTTAGTTGTATAAAAGAACATCTTGAGGAATGACTTTAATGCCACAGGAACATTAAATGAGTTGTCAAACATCAGAGGCACTAAAAACATGCCACATAACAAAAAGCCAAACACTAAACAAAACATCACTGCCACGTTGTTAACATAATTTTAAAACTGGCAATCACACAAATGAACCCATCACAGCGTCTGTGTCAAAACCGTCAAATGCAAACCATCACATAACATTGATATCCATAATTTATGTTGCGTTCCGTACAATTGTTACCGCCAACATAATGTCACACAGCTTTGCTCAGTTCATTCTGCGCGTTAGGTTTTTCACAACACCGAATGAGTCATAAACCACAGTTTGGGCAAACAGTTGTATTACACATGAAGATACAACATTATAATAGAGTTGTTAACATTTATTTAAATATTTAATATAATAGAAAATTCCTAATCTGAATTAACGCTTATAGCTTTTTAGTCTCTGCACATTGAGACTAAAAAGCTATAAGCGTTAATTACCAGTTAGGGTTTTTCTATTATATGGTAAATATTTTAAATGTTAAAATTAATTAGCAACTCTCTATTATATAATGTTGTATCTTTAAATTTGTTATGTGGCACTACAAGCTGTTTGCCCCAAAAACATGGTTTATGATACCTTCCATTATGTTATTCAGTGGTAATATTAGAAAAAACCTAGGCAAAGATATCGTACTTTGAATAAAGACCTGAGCAAAAAGTAATGTGGGCAACTATGTTAACTTAATTAACATAAATTATTTTAACTTTTAAAGATTTTAACATAATAAGTTGTACATAGTGATATCAATGTTAATTGAAACATAATAGTTTTGACCTTAAGCACTTGGCAATGATATATACACCTAACTAATACCTAATGTGATGGGTTTCATTTTATACATGAAACATTTACTTACAGTTTTAAAATTATTTTTAACAACTTGGAATTGATGTTTTTATTAGATTTAAGTTGGTCTAGGGGTTTGATTTCTACATATTTGTATGTTTTATGTTTTATGTTTTTGGTTGAAATGTGTATGGCTTTTTAAATGGCGTTACTTGGAGCACGCAATGACGTGGGATTATAAACATGACTTGGCGGGTGTTTTTTGTACCTCTGATGAAGCTGTAGCAGTGTCTCCAGTGAAAACGCTTGTTTTATTGTCAATAAACTTGGCATTAAGGTTTCGTGTTTCACCAAGTTTCATTTTATGTTCGCTTTTTATTGGTGCTGGCAGTAAAAGTTTTAAGTTGTTTTTGTACAGCTTGTTTTATAGCAAGGGCTTGCATCGATAGGAGTCTGCATTTTCGTTTTTTTGGCTCACAGATAGGACAGAGATAATCAAAATAGAGGAAGTTACCTCCACAAAGAGACAAATCACTGGTGGAGTCCCTCAGAGCTTGGTGCTGGGATGTCTTCTGCTTCCCATCTACCTTCCTGAAGTAAAAGCCAATACCAAAGGGTTCTGGCTGACTAAGTTTGCAGATGACTGTAAACTAGGAGCAGTCATTGAATCCCCAAATGACTTAACTATCCTGCAGGAAGCTTTGTCTCAAATAAATAAATGGTGCTAAAATAATACACTGAAACTAAATGCCAAAAATTTAATTATTGCAACCTTAGGATCATAGGATCATAGGAAGTTAGTAGGCTATTGGCCCTGAGGCCCTTACAAGCCTAACCAATAATTTAGCCCATGTTCCAACAAATCTGCACCATATGCCACTGTCCAGCAGGGACACTGGTGGAATCCCAGGGGTGTATTTTCTCTTCCCCATCCAGTTATCCAGGTTGCACTTAAAAAGGGTTAATGAGGTACTCTGCTTGACATGAAGAGGGTATCTATTCCATAAATGTGGGAGTCTCTGGGAAACAAATCTGTCCCACAAACAAGTCCAATTAATGTCACAGACCAGGTTGAGGTCACGCGTACAGATTACTTCAGTTGAGCTTGACTTGTGGATATGTAGCAGTCCCATCAGGGTGGGGTCTGAGATTGCTTTGTATGCCAGACAGAGGTCACCTCTGAGGAGTCTGTAGGAGACTGAGTAGAAGGACAGGACCTTTAGCCTATCTGTTTAGGGTAAATGTTTGAGGCCCTGGATTCTCCTGGTGAGGAACTTCTATGGTCTCTCCAGCTGCTGCATGTGCTTTGTGAGGTACATGCCAAAAGGGGCATTTTACTCAATAATGGGTCTTATAATGGAAGAATACAGGGATGTTATGACCACCTTGTCCCTGGATGAGATACCCTTACTAATGAGGTTGGCCGTGTAGAAAGCTTTCCGTACAATGGAAGCAATATGGTAGACAAAAGTCAGTTTGCTATCAACCTGGGTGCCCAAGTCCTTCACAACTGATTGCATGTTTAGGACCTTATTATCAATGTGATAATTTGTGGGGACGTCACTCTCCACAAAGGGGATGATGATACATTTTTTTGCATTCAGTTTGAGGCCATGTTTCTGGCACCAGTCATTTGTTTGGGTGAGACCCTCTTGGAGGATGTCCACATCACTAGGAGAATTGATGACAGCACCCATCTTGCAGTCATCTACAAACATGGTCAGCCATTTCCCACTGGTTTTGGTCTGCACCTCAAAAAAGTATATCCCAAACAGCAGAGGCCACAAGACTGATCCCTGGGGTACAGCACTCATTACAGGTCTACTGCTTGAGGTGGCTTCCCCTATTTTGGCTATGTGGGTTCTATCATTGAGCCAATTGGTTACACATCTGGTAACATATGGATTGATGTTTAGTTGAGAGAGTTTATCTATTATACCTGAATGGGGAATAGTATTGAAGACTTTGGCCAGGTCCAGGTAGGCAGAGTGCACCATCTTCCACTTGTCCATGGCCTTGGTGACTGTAGCAAAGAAGTCAACCACATTTAACAGGCATGACCTCCCCGTGACGAAACCAAACTGTGTAGGATCCAGTGTCTGGAGGTTGCCAATGTTCTTGTTAATTTGACCCATGATAATCTGCTCCATGGCCTTGCAGATCAGACTAGTTAGGCAGATGGGTCTATAATTTCCTGGATCAGTGGATGCTCCACCTTTGTGCAAGGAGATGACAGTGGCTGTCCACCACCCGGCTGGGATGAAGCCGGTACTCAGGCTTTGGTTGAATAGGCTGCCTAATGGTGCTGCAAGTTCATGCCTTATTTCATGTAGGATGCAGTCTGAGATGTTATTGGGAACAATGGAAGCTGTATTTTTTGCCTTTGAGAGGGCAGTGATGACTTGCTCCCTAGAGATAAGGGGATGGGGCAGGTACTGGGGATGTCCTGTTTTACTGATGGGGGGACAAAGGGGTGATGTTTTCACTGAACCTGTCTGCCAGCAGGTTGGCTATATTTACAGATTTTGTGTATATGGTGTCCTTGGCCACCAGTTCTGAGCAGATCTGGGTGCTTCCCTTGAGATTGTGGACATATGTGAAGAAAGCCTTATGACTGTCTTTAGTAGATATGACCAGTTTGGACTCAAAGTTTGCTTTGGAGAATTTCAATAATGCTCTTATTTGTTTGTTCAGGCTAAGGAGAGATTGTTTCCAGTTAGACAACTGCTCCTTCTTGGTCCTGGACAGCATTTTTTTCCTTTTATTATAGAGTTTATATGTTGCAGATGTCCACCAGACAGGTTTACTCTTCTTTTAGGAGGAGGATTTCATCCTGTCTAGTATTCCTGATTCCATGCAGCTATATAAATGCTTATACAGTACTTTGGTGTAGGTTTGAACATATGTGCTAGTTCCTATGGAGGGGAAAGGGACTGTTAAGCTGTTTATACCTTCCTTAGGGAGGCTATAATCAGCTTTGGAGAAGTTTTTTTGTTTGACCCTAGCTGCGGTGGGGGGGGAGTGGTCGGGGGAGATGGTGACTTCGAAAGTGAACACTTTGTGGTCGGATCTTACCAGGGATGATTACACTGTAGGGATCCTGCAGTGATTACTCATATTGGTTAATACCAAGTCCAAGATATTTTCACCTTTTGTGAGGGTGTGAACCAGCTGGTCCAAGACCAGTCCTTCAGGAAGTCATCTACTTCAGGGAACTACCACACTGGCAATATGAAACCTAAGAGCTGACACAGTTGTTCAGGATTTAGGAATTTATGTAAACAGTGACCTAACTTTTGACCAACATGTGTGTTCATTGTTGTAAGAAAGTCCTCCTATATTGTATAGCTTATAAACAAAGGCATTGTGTCTAGAAGCAGGGATGTCATTGTCCCCTTTACTCATCCCTCATTAGGCCAGCCATTGAAAATAATGCTTCCTTTGGCATGTATCTGTCCAGACACATGCAACAACTTGAAAGTCCACAGAGATAACTTGCTAAAAGGATACTAGGCCTAAATAAAATGTCTTACATGGATCAACCTAAAGCCCTGCTGAAAGGTGTCCTGTCTCTGGCATTCAAGTCATCCTCTGACCTATTACTGATTGACTTACTGAACATCAACAAGTCAAACAGCATCAGAAATACTCAGTCCAGAGATCTAAACCTCTTCTGCAACATTAATAGAATGGTTTGAAGGGACAGGTACATTTCACAGAGGATACTGCTGCTGTGGAACAGACTTCCCATCCACGTAAAACAAAGTTCATCCCTGTCCATGTTCAGAAGCAACTTAGATCTATGGATGGGTAATAGGAAATTTACCCCAGGACTGCCCCCTGTACTACTAATGGACAGAGATAGCTCCTTAATGCTTTCTCTCATGCATGTGTCCCCTCAAATTATCTATGGTATAATCCCAGTAATTCTCATTAGCTGTGATCTATAGTTATCAACCATGGGATGGGTAAAGTCAATCTGTAACCAAATGGGATAGGTTATTTCAAGCACAAAAAGGCAAACTGGCTAGGCTTAAAATGGCCCAAAAGGGCAGCTAACCTAGCACTTACCTATGAACCTATGAATCCTGGGCAGTGAAGGCAGAGCAACTGAGGAAGCTAGAGGTGGTGGAGATGAAGTGCCTGAGATGAGTGGTAGGATGCAATCTGTGGAACACAAGTATAGTAACCTCTGTATAGTTACAGGTTGTAATATGTCTGGGTCGTGCAAACTTATCAACTTTCTTGTTTTATACTTTGCTTCTACCACTGATGTCATGACAGATAGGTTGCATCTAATCAGGAGGCATACTTAATGAGAAAATAAAACAGAGAAGTATCTCTACATCAGAAGAAACAGTGAGGGAGCCTACATGGTAACAGGCTATTTCCCAACTCCGTAAAGTATCCATTTGAGGGTTTTTTCAAAAATGTGTCAGAATTATTAAGCAAGACCTAAATGATGCAACACCACCTTTTCATAGATGACATGAGCAATGTTTCCATAATGCACAAAAATTAAAGTACTGACCCATCGTACAGCTGAGAATAAATTAGCTGTGATCTAGACAGTTAGTGTCTGTTGTTCTTTAAAACACAAATAATTCATTTTTTCCAATAAGAGCGGCTTTCTGTTTATTTTTACTAAGGTCTTGGGCCAGATTCTAAATATTAAGAAGCAGAGTGCCCAACACTATGCCAATGCCATAAATGTGTGGAACACACCTTCTGCCAAGACAAGTTAATGAGGTCCAAAAACATGCTATATGAATGAAACTCATTATGGCCTGTGTATGAAGGGGTCTATGTTACATGACCGCTATCATGCATGAGCATTCTTTGTCAGATCCAAACAAGTGTCTTGCTGTCTGTAGAACAGCTTTACCTATATACTGGTACAGGCACTGCATGCATATGGGCTTTATATCAATGTAATTGCTACAGAACCACTGCCTGCACACAGGTAGAGGTATGGGCTTTATATCATGTAATTGCTACAAAACCACTGCCTGCACACAGGTAGAGCTCTACCTCTGCTGAGTAGCCACATTGTCTATAATGGACGGCAACAATACTTTCTACATTGGCATCCAATGCCAAATGTCAAAGTATAGTGACCTAGCAGACCAAAATAAAGCTTCAGATCTGAGTAGGTCTCAAAAATTCTATATTAGCTTAAACAGTATAAGGAATCACAGAGGCCTTCTTGGAATCTAGTCCAGGGTAGTGGCTTGGGGCAACATGCTACCCCCAATCATAAACAGCTTTGGAATCCCACCTCAGATATCCTAGTATATCATAAAAAGGATATTATGAAAATATAGACAACACCCATATCCTGAATCCCATTTCTTCTCATTCTAAATATGTTTACATATATTAAATGGAGCAGTGTGAAATCCAGATAAGAATATATTGTCAAATATACATTAGTTTAGAAATTATTGTCACTAAAATAGAAAATAATCAAGTAAATCCATTTTTGTAATACTCATTGCTTTACACATGTGGCCAGAATACTTTGTCACCACATGTAATACATTCCCACATTCCCTTTGGTAATGTGCATGGAGCATTGCACAAGAGAAATACTAAGCTGGCTGGTTTGTATGAGTCAGTGAATGGCCCCAAATATATAAGGAAGTGGATGGAGGCCAACAGAAAGCATGAAGTAAACAAAACATACAGGGAAGTGGATCAACAATCCAGAGAATAGTGCAAGCAGGAAGCTAATGAATATATCATGCAGAAACCACCAAGTACTAGGCAAAGGATCAGAGAATGAAAAATACCAGAAAAGAGATTTCACAAATCTGACAAGAAAGAAAGAAAATGACTGAGTGTCGTCCTCACAAATGGAAATTAATACAGTGCACAAACATTTAAGCATGTCTGTGAAAACCAACAAAAAAATAAATAAATAAAACTTGGAGAGGAAAAAGTCAGTTTAGCAATATGGCATAAAACAGAGAGGAATCGTAGCAGCCCAGAAATACACACAGACTCAAGAACAAAGACATAGACATGTATGCAGCTTAAACAGTTTTCTTAAATCTCAAATGCATAACACTGTTGTTATTAAATAACAGCAGTAACATCTTGCAAACAAGATTAACAGCATAGCACATACAAATGTTTCCCGGTACCTAACAACATAGAAGACAGGTATGCAGAGCACTCAGAATCAAAAAGGCCAACAACATACAGACAATGACAGAATAAGAAATTATGATGTCAATATGTAGTTATTATAGCCACACACATGCATAATGATACATCGCAGCAGAGATTGTGCACAAAAGCAGATGGGCTGCATCATGCTGCAACTACCACAGACATATACCATATAAGCAAACAAAGGGGGGAGGTGTAAGGGTGAGCCACTGACAACAGCTTTGCCTCTATGGTGTGTATTATACAAACATCATAGCTCCTGTGCTTAACCACTTCATACTGCAGGGCAAAATACATAATGAACAGAAAAGTGGTGTGACAGATAGGGGCATCCAAGATACACTTGATGCTAGCAAGGCAATATAGTGACAGAGTCAAAGGGATATGTGAACAAAATTTCCTTGTGCAGGTTTCACTGGTATGAAAATATATAGGCTACTAAGAAGTGTTCTTGGCCAAGTAGGGCACATGTTTTGGGTTGAGGTTTTAAAGCCTAAAACGATAGGAAGACAGACAATATCCCTCTGTGGGCAAAGCAGGAGACACTGTTCTTTTTTACCTTCAGAAGTATGAAGATAGATTATTTGATGCTAGCGTACTCCCTATAATATTATCCAGAGGGAGGCATGCTTTCTCTAAGATTATGTGGTGGGTGTCATGCTCCCTCCAAGACTATGTGATGGGTGGCTCTGTCTAAGATTATATGGTGGGTGTAATCCTCCTTCTAAGATTATGTGGTGGGTAGCTCCATCTAAGATTATATGGTGGGTGCTATGCTCCCTCAAAGACTTTGTGGTGTGTGACATGCTCCCTTTAAGACTTTGTGTTGGGTGGCATGCTCCCTTTAAGGTTCTGTGGTGGGAGTCTCCCTCTAAGATTATGTGCTGAGTGTCATACTCTTTCTAACATTATGTGATGGGTGACTCCCTCTAAGATTATATGGTGGGTGGCATCTTCCTTTAAGATTATGTGGTGGTTGTCATGTTCCTTCTAAGATTATATGGTGGGTATCATACTCAAGCATTATGTGATAAGTGGCTTCCTCTAAAATTATGTGGTGGGTGGCATCTCTCTTTAAGATTATGTAGCGTGTGTCATGCTCCCACTAAGATTGTGTGATGGGTGGCTCTGTCTAAGATTATATGGTGGGTGTCATGCTCCCTCTAATATTGTGTGGTGGGTGACCTGCTCTCTTTAAGATTATGAGGTGGGATGCTCCTTCTAAGATTATACGGTGGGTGCAATGTTCCCTCTAACATTATGTGGTGGATGGCATGCTCCTTTTAAGACTATCTAGTGGGAGGCATGCCCCTATTGGATAAACTAGTGGAGAGACATGTTGTCTCTAAGATTATGTGTTGGGTGTCATGCCTCCTCTAAAGTTATATGGTAGGTGTCATGCTCCCACTAAGATTATGTTGTGCGCATCATGCTCCCTCTAAGATTATTTGGTAGATGTCATGCTCCGTCTAAGATTATATGGGGGGTTGTCATGGTCACTCTAAGATTATGTGTGGGTGGCTCCCTCTAAGATTACATGGTGGGTGTTATTTTCCCCTCTAAGATTAAGGGGTGGGTGTCATGCTCCCTCTAAGATTATCCAGTGGGAGGCATGTTCTCTATAAGATTAAGTGGCCTGTATCATTCTCCCTCACAGATTATGGGGTGGATGCCATGTTCCCCCTAAGATTATGGGGTGGGTGTCATGCTCCCTCTAAGACTGTGTGATGGATGGCATGCACCCTCTAAGATTATTTGAAATGTAGCATGTTCTCTGTAAGTACTGTGATGCCAAAGAGTACCTTAGAGGCAACCCTGCAGCAGGACTGCAGTACATAGAACCTGTGACCAGATGCCTAACATTACCACAAACATCAAATGTACAAGCAAGAAACATGCCAGAGGAAAGATAAATGCACTCAGATCAGGACGGCCATTATCCTTGGACAAAATCCACCATACATGTAAGATGCAAGGGCAAGTGTAGTACCCTGAACAGTATGGAAAGATGGGTGAAGTTTCTATGGCTCTCACCTTGTGATACACATCAATAACACATCAGCTGTTCATAAATCACATCGCATAAATGTCAATAATGTGCAACTCAACAAAGAGCCTAACAGTGCTCTGCAGATGCATACAAGCTTAACTGGCTAATTTGCACACTGTAAACATTGTCTAGACTATAATAAATGGGACAGGTTATATGAAATTTGTCCTGTGAAGGACGAAAGTGCCACACTAAATAATACAATTAGCAGCATACAAAATATGTTCATGAGGATGTGAAATGTGGGTAATGCAATGGTGACCGTATAACATGTTTCATTCCATGATTTGGCATCATCTAGGTTTATCAACAGCTTGGCTGAAAATAACAGCATCAGCAGTTGGTAGCATACAATGTATATGTACAGCACAGCAATTACAATGCCAACTACAAGTCACACGAAGGTTATACAGTTACCACTCCAGCAAGACAACACATTCCAAGAAGACAACCAATAGATGTGTGCCATCAAGGCCAATAGTACGCAAGCCATAAGTACTATAGTTTTTAAATAATTATATATACTATTGTGAACCTACACCCATAATGTGTATTGAATCAGCAATCTATGGGCTACCAGCCAAATACTAAGTGATATCAGCCATGTATATGAAGATGTAAAAACTGTAGTACTGAGCAAGGTATGTGTAGATGCCACTTAGCAGGCAGATAAAATACTCCCAGAACAAGTGTGTCACTAGTACATGTAAAGTTAAAAAACATGTGGTATATATCAACAGCAGCAATCAGCTACCATCTCTAGCCAAATGGCTTTAATTGCATGGGTGGGGAAACTGCTAACACCAGAGGGAGAAGTGGAGAACAATATATTATTAACAATGGGGAGCCATAAGACAAGCAGGGAATAACCAAAGAATGATGGAAAAAGTGTGCAGACTCATAGGTTGTACAGGTAGGGATTTGTATATGTGTGTGTGTATGTATGTGTATGTGTGTATGCGTGCATGTGATAGACCCTATTTTTGTTTTATGATCAGCAAAGGCAGCAGAAGGGGTGAGAGATAAACACAAGGGGCATGGATGTCAGAAGTCATAAACATAAAACGTGGGCCATGCATAGAAGCAGATGAACAGATAAATACAGATGGACAGGGATGGAAGCTCACACTGGAGGGACAATTACAGCAGAGGGAGGGGAGGTGGTGTTGGAAAGGATGGAACAACATACAAGGGGGCAGATAGAAATGCAAGAGTGCAGGGACACAGCTGTCAGGAGGTAGGTAGGTATGCTGGTGGTCTTCCTACATCAAGGGCTATTCAGGGGGAATAGTACCCAACTCAGTTGTCCTGGTAACTACCATACTAGTATCTAGTAACCTTGAAGGTTACTAGTATCTAGTAACTGCTTGATATGGCTGCTATAAAAAACATAGGGCAGCAACTCAAAATATAAGAATGCAAAATAAAGAAGAGACATTTTTTTAATTCTTCCAAGTAGACAAGTCTTTCAACAGCCACACTAGATATAGTGTTAAAGATTAAGAAACTGATTTTGGAGAGCAGGAATTAATTATTTTTATTGACAAAAATGTTACAGACCTCAACAAGCAATGTACATATTAAACTGTTAAAAATGCTGCCGACTTTTAGCAATGTTGCTATTAATCCTAACCACCATTTTAAACTGACTCAAACCCACAAGGGGTAGTGAAAGAACCAAATGTGTCTTTAATGCAGTAGTTTTGCAGACCTTTGACAAATAGAGCACCACAGCCGACCTACTCCCCAGCTATTTCTTGAAACTCACAGCAGATGCTATTGCTATCCCAATCTCCACTCTCATAAACAGACCAGTTGTTGAAAACTATGTCCCCAAACTCTGGAAATATCCTATGTTACACCCGTACATAAAGGCGGGACCTCCACTGAACTTAATAACTACAGACCCATTGCTTTACTCTCCCCCCTGGCCACATTCCTAGAAAAATGCATCCATACCCAGGTGCTAAAATATCTCCTCGACAGAAACATCTTATCACCTACTCAGCATGATTTCAGACCTGCCCATAGTACCACTACAGCCCTCCTCTGCTTCACAAACACAGTAAACCGTCTCAAAAACGAAGGCCTGCAGGTGTCAACTCTTTTTTTGGATATGTCCAAAGCATTTGACACAGTCTCACACCAAATCCTGCTAAACAAATTAAACCAATATCACCTATCAAATTCCACTCTTACCTGGTTCCAAAGCTACTTAACTGACAGGTACCAAGCTGTGAAATGGGAAAATTCTCTCTCTCCTCAGCTGCCCATAACTATAGGAGTCCCACAGGGTTCTATCTTAGGACCACTACTATTCACAATCTTCACAAATGACCTCCATACCTCCACACAGCATGTATCTATCATTCAGTATGCAGATGGCACTACCTTAATCTGTGCTGCACAAAACATTCCCGCCCTCCTACAAACAACTGGCATTCTCTGACGTTGAAAACTACCTTACCAAAGCTCAACTTATCCTCAAGCCAAAGAAAACTCAGCTTATGATTAAGACCAGTTCTAACAAAAACACTGATAACAGTCAATTCACTATCTACTCCACAAATGCTACTCCAATCACTCCAGTGGCAAAGGCTAAGCTATTGGGAATAACCATAGATTCCCACCTAAAATTTGATAGTTATCTCAACTTAACTATTAAAAAAGTACATGCCAAACTGGGATCACTCTACCGTATCAAACCATTTCTTACCAACAACACAAGATCAGCCATTGCTCGCTCCCAACTTCTATCCACCCTACTCTATGCATCTCCCATTCTGACTAATCTCAACAAAACTGAACTAAGCAAAATGGAAGCCGGCTGTAACAGAATTGCCTGCTTTGCTGCAAATTGCTCATATAGAGCTCATCACTGTACTGCTTTGAGACAACTCCATGGCTTGAACTGCCCAACCTCCTAACCTACAATCAGCTCTGCTTCTGTCATTCGATATATTACCTCCCCAATAAGTGTCATGCCCTCAAAAACCTAGTACATCACTCAGCCAAAAGGCCTCTTAGATCATCAAGCAAACTACTACTAGAAGTCACCAACAGCTACAATAGCTTTGGAGATGCACTACATAGTAGTTCAGTGGCTAAAAAATGAAACTCTGTCCCCACTAGCATTCAAAACACATCATCCAAAGCCTCCTTTAAATACCTCATCAGGCAACATCTCAAGCAAAGTTGGCAGTGCCATGATTGCTCCCCAGGCTAGTGAAAGCAGATAAGGTACACATACTAAACCTAGAGTACTTGATAATAGTTTTCAATCTTACTCACAAACACTGGCTAATCTACAATGTATGTACTGTACCTGTGTACTATGTATGTATTCTACCTATGTTCCAAATTTCAGCTGTACACCACAAATCTATTAATTATCTTTATTTTTAAATTAATATTTTTTTGTTTGTTCTCTCCACTGTAACTGTTGATGTGCTGCATACCACTGTAAAAACACGTCTTTTATAATTTGTGTGTATATACTGATCATGTCTAAATAACTAAATGTATCTGTAATTTTTTTATGTGGAGCTTTTCTCCCTGGGCCTCTGCTGAAAAAGGGCCTTTTTGGCTCAGTCAGAGACCCCCGGTTAACAAATGTAAAATAAATAAATAAAATAAATAAATAAACAAATTTTGTACAAGACAGAGCACCTCATCCAGAATAGTAGGCAATTGCTGGAACAGCTGCCTTGACTTCTCTGTTCAAAGCTCCATTATCTGGGGCTGTACAGTCACTGCAGACCCTTTCAGTGGTAGTTCCACTGAAAGGCATTAAATCTCAACTCCCTGAAACAGGTAGAGCTCTCCTATTTTGTCTTTGTGTGGCTACCACACTCACTGGTACTGCTTTTGTATACACACAGGTGACACATGTTGGGGGAAGGTGATCCTTTGAACAGGCCTTGTCCTTCTAGCCCTTAGAGTGCTACGGCTCATGGAGTACATACCTGCTGATTCCTGTGGAAGAGATTACTCTGTTAACCACAGTTCATCCCTCCTCTTTCACAGGTTGTAATTGGAGCTGGCATTGTTTTCCCTACTGCAAAGGAATATTGACACAAGTGAAACAGACCATGGTAGATGTTGGTATTTTGCACCATTCACAATACTAACTTACATGTACATATATAACTGTACCATTGCAACAGCTATATACATAACATGAAATGGCATAACACTACTGTGAAACTGAAAAAAATGAAGCTTGTAGTAATGATCTCACATCCGTCACAGGAAAACATCAACAATGTCCCGTATCTGAGTGCCAAGGTGACAATAGAGTGTTGGACTGACATACACTATAAGGCCATACAAGTGTATTTTATTTGTTTTTATTTTATTTTATATTTGATTACCAGGTTGGTCTGACTGAGAAATCAGATGCCCGTTTTCAGCATTGACCCGGGGAGAAAACCTCCACATACATAACAATTCATAAAAATACAAAATACAAAAGCTCCGCACACATGATAAAAATACAAAAGTCAGAGAGGAGTACAAATTAATAGACAAACAATAGTATATCATGGCATAGTATGATGAGAAGTTACATAAGTGTACAATAGTAAAACAGAAGATATAACGTATTTGAGTAAGAAAGCACAGTAATACTATATACAGTTATATACATTCATTTAAAAATACAGTTCGTTATGGTAGTTTTTTTTTGTTTGTTTGTTTTTTGACCTTTGAGTAGTGCCAGAGGATGATTTATCTGAATAGTGGTAGTAGGGCTAGCCATGGTCAGTACAGGTACATTGCCAGTTGAGATTGAGGTGGGCTTTTTAATTGGGTTTTAAAGCTGGGACTGCTGTTTTGCAATCTGATATCCGGTGGAAGAGAATTCCAGATTTTAGCAACTGTGCAGGAGTAAAGGGATTCTCCAGCACTAGGTCTACATGTAGCTACTTCAAGAAGGGCTTTGTTTGTGGATCTTAGTTGGTGAGCAGAATTGTGAAAGCTGAGTAAGCCTGAGAGATCAGGAATCTTGTTTGGGTGGTACAGCAAGTAATGAGCCATGGTGAGTTGGTTATAGTTTAGTAAGTTGCGGAGTTCTAGCCAACCTAGTTGTTTTAGTGAGTGAGAGTGGTGGGAGCAGAAATTAGAGCTGGTTGCAAATCTAACTATTTTATTACAGTACATGGACAATTTGTGTAGGTCTATCTTGTTAAGGTTTGTTAATGCAGGGGATGCACAGAGCAATGTAGAGAGACAGTGAATTCTAGATATAGTCATTTTGCTGTCTTAGGTTAGATAGCTTTTGCAGCGGTATAGGGTTCCAAGTTTTTTATGGACTTTGGATATGGTTTGTGCTACATGTCTGTCAAACTTTAGGTT
This sequence comes from Protopterus annectens, assembly GCF_019279795.1. Lineage (NCBI taxonomy): Eukaryota > Metazoa > Chordata > Ceratodontiformes > Protopteridae > Protopterus > Protopterus annectens. Next base: position 545,264,992 of record NC_056727.1, read on the forward strand.
TTGGTCAAGTATTACACCAAGAAGTTTAGCTTGTGATACTGGGGAGATTTGGGTGTTACTGGCTGAATTGATAGAGAAAAGAGCAGATGAATCAATAGTTTTGGTTGGGTGGAAAAACATAAGTTGAGTTTTTGGGGGATTAAGTGTTAGTTATGAGTTTTTTAACCAATTTTCAATAATGGAGAAGTCCTCTTGGGTTTTAGCCTGGAGTGTTTGGAGTGCTGGGTGGCGGTGTGGAAGGTGTTTATAAAGAAATGAAATAGTAGGGGTCCCAGTATGGATCCCTGTAGTACACCTACTGTTACTGGGTGAAGGGGGGAGGGGGAATTATGCCACTTTACTGCTTTTATATTTTTTTACCCCCAATGGCTAAGTGTGAAAGTGGATGATATTCCAACTCATCCATCACAAATGAATAAGATGCACCTGACTGATGCTTTTTCTCATAGAGAAATCATTACTGCAGTGATTTTGTGTGTTTTATCTCTCTGTCCTCCTTTCTATGCAGTTAGAGTAAGGGGGTATGGGTGATGAAGTCTCCCACATGAGAGTGTGGTGGGGGGAACTTGCTTCTCAGTAAACATTATTTTTATTGTGTTTTAAATCAAGGAAAAACTTAGTCAGTTTTATTCATCCTGCTGTGGTTTAATCTGTCTGTAACTAGTGGAATCATAGTGGAACTTTATTTTACACTTAGCACCTAACCTGCCTGAACCCTACCCCCAACATACTGCTGATTGGCATACACAGCACTACTACTTACAAACATAATGCATGGTGACAATATGATTATTAAATGAGCAAACTACAGGAGTTAAGATACTCATAGTAGGAACTATAAGTTCTGAGATTGTAATGTGTTCAAAGAAAGCCTTAGGAGTTAGTACCTGACACTGGCATTACATAAGCATGAATATATATATATATATATATATATATATATATATATATATATATATATTTATATATATGGTACGTGTTCTCAATTAGTCACAGTCCAACAAGCCCATTCAGCTGAGTAAGTTTAATTAACAGCATGGGGGCAAGTCCTCCACAAAAACTTCCATTCAGGAAGATTTTTCCCCTGCACCCACTAAACTAATATAGTGAGCTCCAAGATTACAAAACCTCATGGCATAGGTTCATAGGTTCATAGGTATGTACTAGGCTAATGGCCCTGGAGCTTTTACAAGCCTAGCCTTTAGGATTACCCTGGCATCATGCCACCCGACCTTAGTTCCCAGTGCCTCTGTCGAGTAGAGCCACTGGAGTGATCCCCAGGGTGAATTTTCTATTTCCCATCTACTCATCAAGATTTCTCTTGAAGAAGGCCAGTGAGGTGCTCTGTTTGACATGTATGGGAAGTCTATTCTATAGCATGGACAGTCCCTGTGTTATGAATCTGTCACTCCAGCTTGTTCTGTTGCTTGTGGTAATGAGGTTGAGGTTTCTGGAGTGTGTGGTGTGGAGGGATTGAGATTTCTTCAGATGTAGCATTTCTAACAGAGCTGGGTCAGACATGGATTTGTAAATCAAGCAGAGATCACATCTAATTAGGCGATATGAGAAAGAGAATGGTTGGAGTTTTTTGAGTCTGTCCATATAGGACAAGTGTTTAAGGCCTAGGATCCTCTTTGCGAGGTAATTTTGCAGCCTCTCCAGTTGTTGCAGGTGTCTAGTGAGGTACATGCCAAATGGGGCATTGTACTCAATGATTGGCCTAATGAAGGAAGAGTAGAGGGAGAAAATGACCTCTTTCTTCCTGGATGCAAAACCTTTAGAAATGAGATGTGCCATATAGAAGGACTTTCTGACCACAGTGGCAATGTGGTGGTCAAAAGAGAGGTTGTTGTCAACCTGTGTTCCCAGATCTCTTACAACTTCTGTGTTCAGTGGACAACCATCGATGTGGCAATTTATGGGAACCAGGTTTTTCCCAAAGGGAATGACGACACATTTTTTGGCATTGAGCTTAAGACCTTGGTTTTGACACCAGTCATTGGTCTCAGTGAGGCCTTTCTCTAGGATGTTAACATCACTTGGGAAGTTAATAATAGCTCCCAACTTGCAATCATCTGTGAACTTTGTCAGCCAGAGTCCCTTCATGTTGGCCTGGACTTCAGAGACGTAGATGCCAAACAGGAGAGGACCCAGGATCAAACCCTGTGGGACTCTACTCATGACAGGTCGGCAGTCTGACTTGGAGTCAGCTACTTTCACACTGTAGGTTCTATCTGTGAGCCAGTTTGCAAACTACCTAGTGATATAGGGGTTGATATAGGGGTTGATGCCTAGCTTAGTGAGTTTTTCTATGATTCCTGAGTGGGGAATAGTATCAAAGGCCCTGGCCAGATCAAGGTAGGCTGTATGAACCACCTTGCCTTCATCCACAGCTCTGGTGACTGACTCAAAGATGTCGACCAGGTTGAGCAGGCATGATCTACCCTTCAAAAAAACAAACTGTGTCGATCCAGAGTTTGGAGATTCCTTATATCCCTGTTTATTAGGTCCATGATAATGCATTCCATAGCTTTGCATATCAGACTTGGCAGGCTAATGGGGCAATAGTTCTCAGGGTCTGTAGTCGTTCCTCCTTTGTGGAGAGGGATGACTGTAGCAGTGCACCATTTGGTAGGGACAAACACCGAGGAGAGGCTGTGATTGAACAGGGCACACAGGTGTGGTGCCAGTTCACTCTGTATTTCATGTAGAACACAGCCAGGGATATTGTCAGGTCCCATAGACATTGTATTCCTCACCTTGGACAGTGCTGTTTCAACCTGTGCAGCAGTAATACTGGGTGTCTGGCAATCTACTGGTATTGTGGTTGGTCCTTGGGTGGGGGAGAGATGGGTAAAGTTGGCACTGAATCTGTTGGCCAGTATATTGGCAATATCTGTTGGCTCGGTATAGGAGGTACCATTGTGCAGTAGCTCAGAGCAAATCTGGGTAATGCCGTGGAGATTCTTTACATAACTATAGAAGGCTTTGTGATTGTCTTTACGATCTGCTGCAATTCTGTTTTCATAGCTAGCTTTAGAGGATTTGATGAGGGATCTCAACTTTTTACTGAGGCTGATAAAGGAGTTTTTCCAGTCTTGGGACTTCACCTTATTCCATATCACTTTCCTCCTTCTGTTGTAGAGTTTGTTTATGGCAGGGGGCCACCAGATTGGCTTCCTTTTTTTGGAGGAGAGCATATTGGTTCTATTGGGTATGACGAGATCCATGCATTTGTGTACATGTTCCTACAGTGCATTGGTGTATGCTAAGGCAAACATGCAACTATTATCCATTTACATGAGTGCCGTGAAGTTAGCCACCTCTGTTTTTAGGAGCCCAAAGTTAGCTTTGGAGAAGTTTTTCATGGTGGTTGCCTTTGTGGGGGGTTAGTAAAATTGTTAGCAAAATTCATGAAGGCAAGTGCAGGATATATGAGACAAATAATTTTTAGCATAAAAACTTTTTTATTCGCTTTTGTCCACCACAGACTTCATCAGAATAAACTTACACTTGATTACTACCCATTTATATACTATGAACCTCCAGTAATAATACATCCTTAATTGAAAAACTGTTATTCAATTAAACAGAAACCAGTCAAGTCAAAACACCAGTTAACAAAGACAAGCCTACCCTTAAACAAATATAAATGTTGCTAAAACACACATCTAAATATTTAACTATTTCTGGACTTTCAATCTTTTGTGTTTTAAAAAAACATTTGATATTAATGGAATCATTTAATCCAGGTAATGTGTCATCCCCCAATTTCAGTTGCCATAGCATCTCTCTCTGTTCAACTTTATTTCTATATTCTCCCCCTAAGATCTTTCAGCACTTGTTCTAGGACAGCAAATAACAATTTCTTATTGTCTTGACATGTAAATATATGCTTATAAAAGGCATTATTAGTGTCTTTATTCCTTATAGAATAAAGATGCTCTTTAACACATTTCTGCAAACTTCTCATAGACATCCCTGTATAAAACAATCACATTTTAAGCATACTGCAATATATACAGTTCCTTCAGTTCTACAGTTATATACCCCAGGGATAGCTAAAGTCCTATCTAAGTTACTTAGAGTCAAAAAAGGCCCTTCTAAGATGTACCCGCATATAGAACAACCTCCACACTTGTAATAGAAAAACAATATGTTGCATGAAAACTTAGACTGCAAAACACATTTATTGAAGAAAAACAAATAAAACAGGTAAAAACGTAAGCACTTCCGCAACATACCAGTTGCTTCATCAGACAATTAAAAACACAGTCAAAAACCTTTTTATACCCCTGTTATCAACTGATAATCAACTAATTAAGCACATTTAGGTAATTAAAAGAGCAACAATTAGTACATAGATACCAACTAAAAAACAAAACATACTTATTTTGAAATAGAATCGGTAAAAACATATAACAATATATGTAGAATATAAAATAATATATGTATATATATATATATATATATATATATATATATATATATATATATATATGCAGTTATTTGTGTTTCAACCTATGTGCCTTCAAAAAAGGTTTCAAAGAGAAAACACCATTAAGTCCTAGAGGCTTTTCGGCATTGAGCAAAAGAATCCATTTTTGTTCCGCTACCTCAGTGCGGTTCTCTATATCTCCTCCCCGAACATTCAATTCTATCACCTGTAACACTAAAAATTTAAAACTATGAGTTTGATCAGTGGTCATGATATGAGTGGCTAGGGCATTGTTTTCTTTCTTATTATTAATATCCCTGATATGATCAAGTATTCTCTCTTTGAATGATCTATTGGTTTTCCCTACATAAAATGCATGACACTTTTGGCAAAATTAAAAATACACTATATTAGCAGTCTTGCAATCTGCATAGTAGTCTACATTGATAGTAAAATTACATATTGGATGCATATAGCAAGAATTAGTATATATGTGTCTGCATGCTGAACAACTTCTGCATGGAAAAGTGCCATTCTAACAGACATACTGTTTTTATTGACGCTAAGGTATTCCTGTCTGGTCATGCCAGTCCTATGTTGAGAGAGCTCAGCCTCCAGTTTGGCTAGGCTTATAAATGCCCTCGGGCAGATAGCCTAGTATGAACCTATGAACCTATGAACCTATAAGCTGATTTCTATTGCAAAGATGTTGTTTAAGAGATATATTCTTCCTAAAAGAAAAGGCAGGTGTTTTGCCTATCTTGTTCACCAGTTCAGGGGCAGTGTGTAAAATATTCCAATTCTTCTTAATAATATTGCAATATTCATTAATATCACTAGAATATTGCAACACTACCCTCAATGTATCAGTGCAAGGGGTTTCATGACCTAAGAGTGCCGACACTTCTGTGCTATTGCTAAAATATGGTTTGCATCTACTAGTTCTTTCTGCCCATGCTCCATTAATAGCTCTATCTATATCCCTAGCCACATAGCCTCTATCCAAAAATTCTTCCTTGAGTTCAACTAGTGCTTTCTGTGCAATTGTATCATTATTGTGTAACCGTAGCACTCTATAGATCTGTCCTTTCAATGTGTTCCGAGGAATAAGTCTGGGATGCATACTGCTATTATGCAGAAGCGCATTCTTCCTACTTGATTTCTTAAAGATACTACTGGATACTTGATTTAGATCAGATTTAGTCAACAATATGTCTAGAAACTCAATCTCATTCAAAGAAAATTTAGAAGTAAATTTCAAAAATTCAGTTGTACTATGCATATAGTTAACCAGATAATGTAGCTCTTCTAAATTACCTTTCCATAACAAAAAAATATTGTGCACAAAATGGATGTACCATAAAATCTTATCATAAAATCTGTTGGTATCTTACAGAATGTACATGGATTCCCAATGTGTCAGTACTAAGCTGGTATAGCTATTGGCACATGAAGTCCCCATAGCTACACCAAATTTTTGAAGATATAATTCTTTCTCAAAATTACACACATTGTTTTCTAATACAATCTCAAGCAGTGCACATATTAGCTGAACCTTATTATTAGAAAAAGATGTGTTCCTGGTCAAAATGTCTCATCATATCTATACCCCTTATCTTAGGAATACTGGTGAAGAAAGACTCTATGTCTAAAGTAACAAACATATAATCATTGCCAATAGTTGATATTACTGTGTACAGTCTCTCTAAAAAGTTCTCGTATCCTTGAGAATAGTTTCACAATGATCTAACAAAGGATGTAAGCTATTCTCTATAAAAATTAACAAAGGCTCAGTGCACCAGCCTGTGCCAGATAGAATAGGTCTCATGGGAGACACTTGTACTTACCCTTATTTTTATTTGACATCGCTCCCATAGACAAAATTATGCTGGAATCATTTTGCAATAATCTATTTATATTGTAATTATTTTTATATACAAATTTAGGGGTATCCCTAACACTTTAACCAAATCAGAGTTCCCCCCAATTATTTTCCAATTCTTTTTTATAATAGAATAAATATCTTTATTGTCTATGGTCCTATCTAAACAACATACAGTGGTATGACCTGTAATTTTTTCTTTACCGTTTTTGCTACTTAAAGATCTAATTAAGATGGGCAGAAGGTCTGTTACTTTTTGTAAAATATGAGTGATATGCATCTGGAGCATTTCTCCCCGGGCCTCCGCTGAAAATTGGTTTCGTCCCAAGTCGGACTTTCCCGGTTAATAAATGTTAAATAAAAGTCTTTCAGCTAGGAGTCGCCACAGTGGAACTCCGGTCTGCTCATGATGTCAGTGGATTTTTATGGTGCCGAATTGCCAGCCCAATGCCCAACCTTCAACGAAGGCACGCCCATTCACACTCACATCTACCTGCATGTCTTTAATGTCATTCGACCATGGGGAGGACATGCAGACTCCACATAGAAGGTGCTCCAACCGAGAATCAAACGGGAGAACCTCTTGCTGTGAGGCGACAACGCTAACCGCTGCATCACCGCAGTTAGGTTAATAAATGTTAAATAAAATAAATAAATAAAGTGGAGGCAATTATTTGTGAATGTGTCCTTCCTATGATCACACTCTCAAATGTACATTATGTTTCATTGCAAATAATACATACATCTAAGAAATTCACTATATTGACCAAGTCACCTAATATAAATTTCAAATAAATCTGACTTTTCATTTAAATTATTTAAAAAAGTAATACAATTTCTCTGTTGCCTTCTATTATAAAAAAGAAATAATCTACAAATCTATAATAAAACAAAGTTATAAAAGTGTTAATTAAAGGGGTCAGAACTACATGCTCCCATCATCCAAGCACTATGTTAACAAATGCTGGGGCAGCATCTGACCCCATTGCTGCCCCTCTTATCTGTTTATAAATATTCTTGTCAAACAGAAAAAAATATTGTTCAGCATAATATCTATAAGACTACAAAATAAATACATTTCCCCATTTGTAAAATGCTCCATCTTAGTAAAATAATGTCTGATGTAATCTATACCCACTTTGTTGGGTATACGGGTAAAAAGTGAACAAATATCAACTGTGAACATCAGATTAGCACAATAAAAAGAATAATTATCATTGAAAGCCCCAGGAGTCTTTTATGTAATATTCCATCCTCTGAACAACTGAATTCAATATATAGTCTAAAAACAGTGAAATCCCTTCTGTAATGTAATTGGGGGCTGATACTATCAATCAAAAGGGTGGGTGAATGGGGTCCTTGTGAATCTTGGGTATCCCAAAAAGGGTACCCAAGACTGGATGGTCCACCTTCATAAAATTATATACATCTAAACTTATCAAATCTTCCATCAAAAATTCATATAGCAAACAATAAACTTGTTTGAAACTTCTGGATACCTCGAGATGAAACTAACAAATACTCTTCCTTGTTAGTTAATAACATTCTCATAGATTCCAGATAATCTATCTGTTGCATTTCCACCATTCCCCCACCCTTATCAGCTTTCATGAATCTAAGGTCAGTCATCTTATGTAATTCATTTAAAGCACAATGTTCACCTTTAGATAAATTAAAAAGCATTTTCTTAGTTCTAACTTTAAGTAAATCCCTAATATCATTCTCACATGTTTTTTTTCAAAAACTTTTAATGTATTGTTTAATACAGGATTAAAAATGCATGGTTTTGTGAACGTACTAACAGATAAATCAGCATTATTAAAAGCATACTTTAAATTCAACATGCGACTAAACAATTTTAATTCTAATAGAATTTTACATAAATCCATTCTCCTAGTTAGTACGAAGTTAAGTCCCAACTTTAAATATGCAGTTGCTCCTCAGAAAAAGTCCTCATGGACAAATTAAATATCTTAAAGTCTCTACTTACTAAATGTCCACTGTAGAGTTAATTTTGCTCCTTCCCTGGTTAGCATCCTTCGTATAGTCCCGTTGTTCTCTCACCTGACCTGAAAACAATTGTTCTGTTGAGCTCCCAAGGTACACTTGTCCAATTAGGGGAGTACAAAGATAATTCATCAAAGTCCACAGATTTAGTGGGTTCAAAAACCAAAGATCCCTCTTCAGAAACTGGTGGCATACATAGACTTAACAGAGTATGGCTTTTTGAAAAGAGAAATTATGAAACAAGTACCCTTTATCTGCATCCCCTCACACATGGAGGGGTCTGAATGGAGAGATGATAAGTCAGCAATCAAAGGAGAATAGTAGTGCTGAAACTGAATTCATCCTCAAGTCTTGGGGAGTACCTTCACGAGGTGAACTCTGTTTTTTCACAACATCTCTCCAAGATGACACTGATATATAGACTGTATTTATATAGCATATATCATGGACAGAAATAGGGAAAAAAAATAAAAAAAAGATAGCTGGGTGCACAAGAACCAGGATAAAAAAGTGCACAATCTTGGTAGGTGCACTGGTGGCAGGGCTGGAAGAAATGATAGTATAGAATTCTCAAAATATGGAAACATTCCTACAATGAGGCCAGGCCAGGCTCAGGGGAAGGATCCCCCCCCCCATTGTAGAAGGAAGTAGCAGTCCACAAATATCACAAAAACTTATAGGCCAAAGAAGAGCCATAAAGATGGTAAAGTGGGCTATTGAGGATAAGAAAGAAAATATGTATTGTTACTATTATGCAAAAAGCCCAGAATTGCCAGACACAAGATATACAAAAAGATTGAGAGAAATTATTGGAAAGAAAAATACTTCCACAAGGAAAACTGTCAGAAGCTTCAAATAAAAATTTATGGTCATTAGTACAACATATTGTGAAAAACAGTATATAGACCAAAAATCTTTGATCTTTTAGGAAAAAGAAGCATCTGAGGAAGTGCAAAAATGTAAACAATAAAACCTAGAGATTTTTGAAAAGTATAAAAAAGAAATATGGACATGTGAAAGAAAGAGAGATTTGATATGGTGCAATATTTATGCAAAGGAGAAAGACAAATTAATCAACATAAAGAAGGCAGCCCCAAAGATATTCAAAGAGAAATACAGGCAAAGGCATCCAGATATGGAAATTTCACAATAAAAAATAATATCACAAAGAGGGAATGTAAAAAAAAGAGTAGTAAAGCAGAAGTTAAAAAAATAGAAAATGATGTTATGGAGTGCCTGCAAAGTGACGGAGTTGGTGTTGAAGGTTTAACATGGGTTACATGAAAGCATGATGGAACGAGTCCCCAAAGTAAGGAGAAACAGGAAGATCAGGAGACATCTGAAGAAGAAATATGGGCATGTGAAAGAAAAAGAGATTTAATATGGTGTAATATTTATGCAAAGGAGAAAGCAAAACTAATCAGTACAAAAAGAGCAGCACCAAAGATATTTGAAGAGAAATACAGACAAAGGAATTCAGACATGGAAAACCTTACAATACAAAAAATAAGAAGACAAAGAGGAAAAGTAGAAAAGTCCTAACTTACAGTTTTGGAGTGATTGACCAGCCCCAAAATGTGTTGGATAGATTAGACATTAAAACAAGAAGGATGCTTCATGCTCACCAAATGATTTATAAAAATCAGTGCATACCAAGATTATATATTCCCCGTTCTGAAGGAGGGATGGGCCTCCTTGAAATTGATTACATGTACAGATCTGCAATCGTGGGACTCCACACATATCTGCTGACCTCACAAGATCCAAATGCAGTGAAAGTTTTGAAGCATGAGGAGAATATATCTAAGATGACTTCCCTGCTTAGTCTAGCAGAAGCATATCGGCATCAAGCAGGAATGGAAATCAAACCACAAGTAGATAAAAATCAGGCAACAACTGAATGTGCCAAAAAACAAAAGAAAGACTATAAGGTGAAGGACCAGATGAGAAGGCAAGAAATGTGAAAAATGCATAAATATAGTTGCAAGTATAGAAAACTTCTGGAAGAACCTCATGGTGAGCAGGATGGAACACAGGAATGGCTAAGGAGAGGCAAATTCAAACCAAGAGATAAAAAGTTAATATTGGTGGCCCAAGATGGTGGGCTACGTACACGTTGGTTTACAAAGTCTATTGAACATGTGGGAGAAACAGACAAATGCAAGTTTTGTAAAACAGAATTGGAAACAGTTGCACATCTTGTTGCTGATTGTGACATACTAATAGCAGGACTGTATACTGAAAGTCATAATAATGTGGCAAGACTGTTGCACTGGGAATTGTGCAAACATTATGGTATTGAAGTGGCTGAAAAACACTAGAAACATTAGCTATAAAGCATCATAGAAAATGATGAAGTCTACATCACATGGGATCCCTCATTACCAACAGTTCAAAAGACAGATGCTAGAAAACCAGATACAGTGATCCATGAAAAGAAGACAAAAGTAGCATTGATCATTGAAGTCACCACACCCAGTGACTGCAGTGTCTTGCATAAAGAGAGACACAAAGTCATAAAATATCAGGATTTGCAGGCAGAAATGAGATCAGTGTGGAAGAAAGATACCCAGACAGTTCCAAAATAGTAGTATGAGCAATAAGTATTATAAAAAAGAATCCACAATCATATATAGATATGTTACCATTACATGTAACCCTGTAGAAATTGCAGAAGGAGTCATTACTGGGCACATTGCGGGTGCTGCCAAGACCACTTCTGGCTGACGTCAAAGACTGAAACAATACTAATTTCATGAATTTTAATTGTACTTTGACTTAGGAATGGGGTCCATTCCTGTCATGGTATTAGAAACCCAAAAGACTTGGAGAAGTTAAAAGGGAATGACGCTTATGTGAAACTACCAAATAAAAGAGCAATGTAGAGAGGTATTCAGCATACCTGTATCCTGGTTAAGAAACTAAGGGGCTGTCATAGCAGGGCATATTTAACCCATAGTGTCACTGACCTAAGGTTCATGGGCAGTTGCTAAGATTATAGTTCAGGGTACCATTGAGGAGAACTAGCCCAAATTCCCTGTTGCCAGAAAGCACTGTCTGATTAAGTGACTTGCTCAAAGGCCACACACATAGTAGACAGATGATGGTTGAAAGACTCAACCCTTGTACCACAGCAGCTACAGCCCAAGGCTGTAATGCTCTATGCTACCTGCCAGACTAGAAGATAATGGCAATAGACAGCCTGGTTATATAACATACATATCAGTCTGACTGCATTTCAAGGCTGATAGGCAGTCGTGCAGGACCTCCTCAGTACAAAACTGCAGCTGCTCTGGCTGATGTCACTGCAGATCATCAAATCAATGACACACCTGCTGCCTGGCCCTAAAAATTCCTGTCACTTATGATGAAACACCTGATTTTCCTAGGCATCAGTCTTCTGGAGTAATATTGTTCCTTATACCCAAAGCTTGATCACAGTCAAATAGAACCCTAGGTAGTGTAATGATCAGAGCCCCCACACACACAGCAAGCACCCCAGCCCCCAGTCACACAGCAACCCCCCCTGTAGCATTCCAATGTCCCAATAGTTGGCTATTTTTCCCCAATTACCATAAACAGCTTTCAAACCTCTCAGTATGCATATTATTTTCTTCTTTACTTCTACAATGATTACAGATATTTGGATTTAATTTAAAACTATTATTTCAAATTTGATAGCACAAATACTGATAGACACTTGCTAAACAAAACAATACAGTCAAAAATGAAAACAGACTTAGCATTAACAGTAAACTTATCTGCCCTTGAAACTCACATTCACCAAAATGGCATTGAAATCCACATTCAAAGAAACTGTATCTGGAAAGTGGCAGAGAAAGTTTACCTTTCGGCCATTTTCAAACCATAGACCCCTTGCACACATTCGTAAGACCGTGTGTACATGCATGTGTTCTTTGATTCACCTTTCTGATTGTATTAAATTATATTCGTTGTATAATACAGTGTGTTTTAAATTTGTAGTTTTGAACATTTTTCCAATAAGCAATGAAACAAAACATATGACCCAATAATGACAAAACTGCCCATTTCAGAACATTTCAATCATTAAAGGCCACTCAAACTTTTGTCATTATAATCCACCAATAGCATTCAATATGCACAACTTTGCATAAGTAAAAGTCACCTGAATAATTCCACATTAAAGAGATCTGTAACTAATGAAGAGGTTGCTGCTAGCGAATAACTTTATACTTCAGTGTTTCATCTACAAATTCAGTGCCTGCTGCCCCTGAATAAATTGCTATGTTACATTTAAAAAATATGGTAATCTGGTAGTATTGCAATAGAGAATGGATGGCAAACTGACAATGGGTTCATAGTTGCTAGGCATCTCATTCAAAGGGGGACACACTCAGGAGCTTAACATCCCCTCCCCTTTAAAGTACAACACAGTATAAGTAATCCATGTACATGCTATTGAACCCACAACCCCCGGCATCAGAAGCACGCATACTACCTTCAACACTACTTTCAACGTCTATAGCACAAACAGTGACAATGTTTGCTAAACAAAACATTTGCACATTGAAAACAGACAACATGTCCAGCAGTAAATTTAGCCTCCCTTGAAGCTCACAATTCCTTGAAAAAGCACTGAAGTATACAAGTCCTTAAAAATGCACTGAAACTCTGAATTCCTTGAAAATGCACTGAAACTCATATTTTTGAGTAGTTTGGTACTTGGTGTACAGATTTTAGGCTCTTGTCTCCAGTAACCAAGGAACACATTTCAGCCTGAGTAAATTAACTAACTAGCAATCCCTACCAAGAATTCATCACTGGGACAAAGCAGAAATTCCTTAAGATCCCAAGAGCAGAATAAGTTTTTTCTTACATTTATTTCATTGAATTGCACATCTTTAATGTTATAATTGTGATATAAAGTTAATCTACTACATTTGTACTGTTATAAAGCTTTTTTTACTGTTTCACTGCATTTACGTACTGTTTTATAGTGTTTTAACTGCATTGTTCATTGTTAGATACTGTTTCATTACTCTAATTGCATTTTTACTAAAGTACTTAAGTGTAAACTGTTTTTTCATACTGAGAGTTGTATGTTATGTTTGTGAGTGCTCTATCTGTGTTTTTCTTTGGATTCTTTGTGAGGTTTCTGTGTTCTAGTCAGGTATAAAATATAACTGATTTGTTTGCAGCTAAAACATTCTCTAGAGTCTCCTTGCTCCTTTATCTGTTTAAAACTTTCATTTAGTGGCTGTAATAGTGTACATTACTGTAATTGAATTTTTACTGAATTACTAAACCGTAAACTGCTTTTTCATACTGAGACTTGTATTTTCTATTTGTAAGTGCTCTTTCTGTGCTTTTCTGTGCATTTATTGAGATATTTATGTGTTCTACTCAGGTAGCATAATCTAGATAGAGGCCTGCTGTTGTCCAGGCCTGGTAGTTTTGTTTGTTGAGTTACCTGTTTTTCTGGCAGCCATCTTCTGCTGATAGTGTCTTGTCTTCTTTGTTATTGAGAGTAACAGGGTTTCCTGACCTTTTCTAGCACAAGTGATTGGTGTGTAGAGCAGTGGCTAATAGGACTGGGTAGTAATTCTAGCTTCTAGATTCTTCCATCCTTTCTGGTATATACATCTTGTGTCTGCAAGGGGCTGTACATGTATTTACCAGGCTGTGGAATGGTGATTCATCACTGGGACAAAGCAGAAATTCCTTAAGATTCTGATAGCAGAATAAGTTATTTCTTACATTTATTTCATTGAATTGCACTTCTTTAATGTTATAATTGTGCTGTACAGCTAATCTGCTAAATTCTGCACTGTTGTAAAGCTTTTTTACTGTTTCACTGCATTTGTGTATTGTTTTATACTGTTTTAACTGTATTTTTCATTGCTAGAAACAGTTTCATTACTCTAATTGCATTTTTACTGAATTGCTTAACTGTAAACTGCTTTTTCATACTGAGAGCTGCATTTTCTGTTTGTGAGTGCTCTATCTGTGCTTTTCTGTGCATTTTTTGTGAGGTTTCTGTGTTCGAGTCAGGTATCATATAACTGATTTGTTTGCAGTTAAAACATTCTCTAGAGTCTCCTTGCTCCTTTATCTGTTTAAAACTTTTATTTAGTAGCTACAGCTAATAGCTGTAATAGTGTGCATTACTGTAATTCCATTTTTACTGATTTACTAAACTGTAAACTGCTTTTGCATACTGATACTTGCATTTTCTGTTTGTGAGTGCTCTTTCTGTGCTTTTCTGTGCATTTATTGTGAGGTTTCTATGTCCTACTCAGGTAGCATATTCTAGATAGAGGCCTGCTGTTGTCCAGTCCTGGTAGTTTTGTTTGTTGAGTTTTCTGTGTTTCTGGTAGCCATCTTCTGCTAATAGTGTCTTGATGGCTTTGTAGTTGCCCGCCCATACTGTAAATTTGATCTGGGACACTCCTCCCAGTCTAGTGTCATTAGCTCATTCTACCTAATACAGGGAGAACATTTGAGAAGGCTAACCCACTTAGGTTCTTAACCTTGAATTATCTTGTGTTCCTGCTTTCTCCCATTCCACTTTACTAAAAAAAAAACTTTGCTAGAATCTCCTTATGTTCTGACTGAGTGTGCTTCTCAGGTGATAAGTATATTTTTGGCACTTTTTAACTGTTCAGAGTTGAATAAAACAATATCTGAATTCAGTCCAGAATGCAGTTTGAATAAATTGCATTTATTTAAACTGTATTTGCTCTAATATTGCTACACACTCAAGTGTGCTAGCTTGCACTGCACTTGAATTGTTTTAGTACTGTTTTAGCTGCCTTTCTGTAAGAAAAAGTCTAAGCTTGTTTCCTGCCTTTCCTGTAACTAGTCTAGTCAAGATACAGATTTGCTGTATCCAGGACTGTTTGTAAGCTTCTGAGCCCCCAAGCCTTTCTCTGTTGGAGGGAAGCCTCCTAGCTTATCAGTGGAAGTGGTAAGCACTATGTAGCCTATCTACCACAAAAGGTGTGGCTTCTGGCCCAGAAATTGTAGTTATTGGACATTTGGGCAGTTTTTCATCTCTCTCAACTCTTCTGGTTTAAAAGCTTGCATTTCAGGTTGTTTCCTGCTTTTCCTGTAATTAGTCTAGTTCGATAAGATTTGCTGCATCCAAGACTGTAAGCTTCTGAGTCCCCCAAGTCTTTCTGTGTTGGAGGGAAGCTTTCTAGCTTATCAGTGGGAATGGTAAGCACTAGGTAGCCTATCTACCACAAGAGGAGTGGTGTCTGGCCCAGAAATTGTAGTCTATTGGCCCTTTGGGCAGTTTTTTCCATCTCTTTCAACTTTCTGATTTTAAAAGCCCACATCTGCACTTGTTTCCTCCCTTTCCTGTAACTAGTCTAGTCCAGATACAAATTTGCTGTATCCAGGACTGTTTGTAAGCTTCTGAGCCCCCCCCCCCCCGCCCCCAAGCCTTTCTGTGTTGTAGGGAAGCCTTCCAGCTTATCAGTGGTAGTGGTAAGCACTAAGTAGCCTATATACCACAAGAGGAGTGGTTTCTGGCCCACAAATTGTAGTTATTGGCTGTTTGGGCAGTTTTTCCATATCTTTCAACTTTGTGGTTTAAAAGCCCGCATTTGCATTTTTCCCGCCTTTTCTGTAACTAGTCTAGTTCAGATACAGATTTGCTGATCCAGGACTGTATGTAAGCTTCTGAGCCACCAAGCCTTTCTGTATAGGAGGGAAGACTTCTAGCTTATCAGTGGTAGTGGTAAGCACTAGGTAGCCTATCTACCACAAGATGAGTGGTTTCTGACCCAGAAATTGTAGTTTATTGGCCATTTGGGCAGTTTTTCCATCTCTCTCAACTTTCTGGTTTAAAAGTCCACATTTGCACTTTGTTCCTGCCTTTCATGTAACTAGTCTAGTCTAGTCCAGATACAGATTTGTTGTATCCAGGACTGTTTGTAAGCTTCTGAGTGGTGCCAAAGTCTGCTCTTCAATTTTTCCCTTAGATCTACTAGCTCTCCTCTCCTGCGCTTTTACTAGCTTATTAGTCTAGCAGTTTACCAGACTTCTTGTAGCAATTATTGAAGCACACAAAAGTACTACCAGCACTAAACCTTCTACAAGGTAACAGATCCAGTACTTATTATTAATGCCCACCCCTCCAGGCATGTCTAAAGATCAGTTCCCTGTGCTTTCTCCTATTAACCTGGTGAACTTGGATATCCTGAGGCAAGATAGCAACTGCCTTATATACACCGACAACACTCTCCACTTACCTCCCAACACTCAGACTTGTGAGAGATGCACTTATATATCCAAATTGGAAGCCATGCACTTTCCAGCCAATAGCTGGTCAAGCGGAGAAGATCAACACTTGCACCACACCACATGGAACACATAGCCCTCCAAAACACACACCAGCACTGCCTTCACATAAAAACACAAATCACACACCAACCTTCATGGAGGCTCTCAATAAAGATCTACCCAAAGAGCAGAGACCTCCAAGGAAGAAATGCACTTGACAACCATAACACAACACTAATGACAAGACACATAACTGTCCTAAACAGTGTGCCACTCAACTAAAGCCCCTAAGGCAAAACAGCATGCCCAACACACTAGTCATAGTTGACTTGATAGTGAGGCACATAGATGTCCCACTCACTAGGTTGAATAAGGAGAAAGTAACAGTCAGCTGCCTGTCAGGTGCCAGGATCCACCACATAATGCACACAGTCAGGTCCCTCAACAACAGGGACAAATATGACTCAGTCATCATAGATGTGGGTGTGACTGACCTGAGATGTACCTCCCTGGACTACATGAAAAGAGATATGGAGGAGCTCTCTGATTATGTAGCCCAGATGGGTATGACACTAGCCCTGAGCAGCATCCTACCATCACCCAGAATGATACCACAGTACAAGCAGAAAATGACTGATTTCAACAATTGGCTAAGTTTCTGGTGACATTCTATGGAGATCCAGTATCTGCCTGCCTGGGATGACATGATTGACAGACCTCAATGCTTTGTCAGAGATGGCCTGCATCTGTCACCCCTGGGCTTCTGGATACTGGCCAAGGCTCTTTCCACCCCTATAGTACCTTTTTTAGGTGGTGTTCCAAAGACCAAATTACCACTATAACAGCTACAAACAAATGCAATCTGAGGTTCATGCTGCTCAACGCTAGAAGTCTAAATCTCAAAATGCACTCACTCGAAGCACTCCTTAAAATGGAGAACATCAGCATTTGTGCTGTAACAGAGACCTGGTTCAAGGCAGCAGAAAGCACTGCTACACTACCAGGCTATAACTCTTCCCACACCCTTCAGCCCCAGAACTTGGACCGAAGCTCCAAAGGTGGTGGTGTTTCCATATTCATAAAGGATGCACACACCTTCAGACTGGTAGCCCAACATAATGCATCAGATATACTTCAGGTGCAGCTAACATTGGGTAAGACAGCAATTCAGGTCGTAGCCTGCTATAGGTCCCCAACCATGTCCCAAGACTCACATTCGACATTCCTAAGCACCCTGGAGAATATTAGGGTCCAGCCTAGCACTCTCATACTAGGCGACTTCAACTACCCTTCCATTAACTGGGAAAACTACTCATGTACCAATACACTTGCCCAACATTGCATGGAGTTCATTAATTCCAGTGCCCTGGACTGGCTCGTTCTTACCCCCACTAGAGGTAGCAACATCCTTGACCTGATCATTACTAACATTGGCGACTGTTGCTCTACACCAATAGTCAGCTCCTCCCTGGTTAGATCCAACCACAAACTAATCACCTTGGAAATCAACATCCATTCCGCCCCACTCCACCCCACCCCACAAAGGTAACCACCATGAAAAACTTCTCCAAAGCTAACTTTGGGCTCCTAAAAACAGAGGTGGCTAACTTCACGGCACCCATGCAAATGGAGAATAATTGTATGACTGCTGAATCATACACCAATGCACTGTACGAACATGTACACAAATGCATGGAACTCACCATACCCAAAAGAACCAAGATGCTCTTCTCCAAAAAAAGGAAGCCAATCTGGTGGTCCCCTGCCACAAACAAACTCTACAACAGAAGGAGAAAACTGATGCAGAATAAGGTAAAGTCCCAAGAGTGGAAAAATTCCCTTATCAGCCTCAACAAAAAGTTAAGATCCCTCATCAAATCCTCTAAAGCTATCTATGAAAACAGAATTGCAGCAGATAGTAAAGACAACCACAAGACCTTCTGTAGTTATGTAAAAAATCTCCACAGCAATACCCAGATTTGCTCTGAGCTACTGCACAATGGTACATTCTATACTGAGCCAACAGATATTGCCAATATACTGGCCAACAGATTCAGTGCCAACTGTACCCCTCTCTACCCCCCAAAAGACCAATCACAATACCAGTAGATTGCCAAGCACCCAGTATTACTGCCGCACAGGTTAAAACAGCACTCTCCAAGGCCAAGAATACAGCTTCTATGGGACCTGACAATATCCCTGGCTGTGTATCACATGAACTACAGAGTGAACTGGCACCTCACCTGTATACCCTGTTCAATCATAGCTTCACATCAAGCTTTGTTCCTACCGAATGGTGCACTGCTACAGTCATCCCTCTCCACAAAGGAGGAGCGACTACAGACCCTGGGAACTATCGCCCCATTAGCCTGACGAGTCTGATATGCAAAGCTATGGAATGCATCATCATGGACCTAATAAACAAGGACATAGGGAATCCCTAAACTCTGGATTCCACATAGTTTGGTTTTGTGAAGGGTAGATTATGCCTGCTCAACTTGGTCGACTTCCTTGAGTCAGTCACCAGAGCTGTGGATGAAGGCAAGGTGGTTCATACATCCTACCTTGATCTGGCCAAGGCCTTTGATACCATTCCACACTCAGAACTCATAAAAAACTCACTAAGCTAGGCATCAACCCCTATATCACTAGGTGGGTTGCAAACTGGCTCACAGATAGAACCCACAGTGTGAAAGTAGCTGACTCCAAGTCAGACTGCTGACAAGTCAGGAGTGGAGTCCCACAGGGTTTGGTATTGGGTCCTCTCCTGTTTGTCATATATTTCTCAGATGTCCAGGCCAACATGAAGGGACTCTGGCTAAGAAAGTTCACAGACGATTGCAAGTTGGGAACTATTATTAACTCCCCTAGTGATGTTGTATCCTACAGGTGTCAGAACCATGGCCTTAAGCTCAATGCCAAAAAATGTGTACTCATCCCCTTTAGGAAAAACCTGGTTCCCATGAATTACCACATTGATGGTAGTCCATTGAACACAGAAGGCATTATAAGAGATCTGGCAACACAGGTTGACAGCAATCTCTCTTTTGATCACCACATTGCCACTGTGGTCAGAAAGTCCTTCTTTGTGGCACATCTCATTACTAAGGGTTTTGCATCCAGTTAGAAAGAGGTAATTGTCTTCCTCTACTCTTCACTCATTAGATCAATCATCGACCCATTTGGCATGTACCTCACCAGACATCTGCAACAACTGGAGAGGCCGCAAAAGTAGCTCACAAAGAGGATCCTAGGCCATAAACACTTGTCCTATATGGACAGACTCAAAAAACTCCAACTATTCTTTGTCTCATATCACCTACTTAGAGGTGATCTCTGGTTGACTTACAAAGCCATGTCTGACACCATTCTGTTAGAAATGCTACAACTAAAGAAATCCCAATCCCCCCACACCACACGCTCCAGAGACCTCAAAATCATTACCACAATCAACAGAATGTACAGGAGAGATAGGTTCATAACCCTGAGACTACCCATGCTATGGAATAGACTTCCCATACATGTCAAGCAGAGCACCTTGCTGACCCTCTTCAAGAGAAATCTTGATGAGTGGATGGGAAATAGAAAATTTACCCCGGGGATAACTCCAGTGGCTCTACTCAACAGAGGCACTAGGAACTAAGGTCAGGTGGCATGATGCCAGGGTAATCCTATGGCTAGGCTTGTAAAGGCCCCAGGGCCATTAGCCTAGTATACACCTATTAACCTATGAACAAGCACAGATGCACAGCTTAATTCCTTACCATGCAGCACTGATGGATGGTTGTTTGGAAGTAGTCAGCAAGTGTGTTGATGCCTTGTATTTTGATTCTATATGCAGAAAGCAGAAAAGAAGAAGTAAGCAACAGCAGGTATGTGTTTGTCAGTGCATGCAGGCATGCACAGACACAGTAGGAGTCTTTAAAGAAGAATGCCCTTCCTTAAAACTCATTCCCTCCAGTACAGCTCTTTTGAGTGTGTACTTTTAACTCCCAGTGGGTGTGGCTTGAGCCCTTAAAAAAGTGAAGTTCTCACCTTACAGTTCGAACAAATACTCATTTTTCAGATGTCAAATATCAATACAATTGTGTTTGCTGTCATGTATGCTTCAGGATAAAATATTCTGATACCTTGTATGTTGGCATGGTTTTGGAATTATTAATGCAAATAGAAACAAGCAATATTTGACATCTAGAGGCACAATAAGGTAACTGCAGAAATGCCTGGAGGTGCATTTAGCTGTAAAGAGTTAAAGAACACATGCATTTTTTTAAATTTTAAAAGTATGTGTCGTGGCAGACCCCCAGCCAGCGGGCCCCTTCCAGGCAGCAGGGGCCTTTCCCAGGTAGTGAGCTCCAGGTGACTGCTTAGTTTGCCTAATGCTGGATCTGGCTCTGCTCATACCTCTGACTTTACAATAACTTGAGTTGTGTCTCCTGTTTACATATTCTACACAGAGGCATGCTAAACTATTCCTCTCTGTGAATGCAAGCAATTCATAGAAGTCATTGTATAATCATTACCTGTTTACACTTTCCATAAGATGACTGTCTTCAAGCATGTGAGACTACCATAATATATTCCTTCCGATAAGGATGTGGTATAAACAGTAAGATCCTGTAACAACACAATGTGTGTCTATAGTGTCTCTCCCTCTCTCTCTATAGATAGATAGATAGATAGATAGATAGATAGATAGATAGATAGATAGAGATATAGATAGAGATATAGATATAAATATAGATATAGATAAGTGGATGTTCCCAGCTGCAAGAGACAGAGAGTGACTGCTTACATTAAACTCTAACAAACCACTGGTATCATACTGTGGCCTATACCACCCTTGCATAATGTGATTCGGAGACATTTTGTCCAGATTAGCCACATTATTCATACACAGTGTGATACTCTGAGAGGCTACACCATACAAGTATTCTCTAAACATTTTACATTTTAGACTTGCAAGTCACTAACATAAAGTATTATGCTACTTCAGAACTGCAATGAGTACATTCCACTGTAGACATTACTGAAGATCTTTGGCATATAACATTTTACTGTGGCATATGATGTACTACACTGCAGCAGTTTTTTATTAAATGTATAATTTGTATTGCAATTATGCTACACGTATTAATAGTTACTTTTAACTAGTGATAACTGCTTTGCAGTGCTGACATATTTGCATAGTATTAATGCTGAATGCACATTTGTAATCCTTCTATAGCTATGAATATATACTGTATGTCTTCTAGCTATAGGTGACAGCTGGAGATGCCAATCAGTGGCATGGACAATTTTTCTCCAGATGAAAATGAAATGCGTCTCAAAGCCATTAAGGAAAATATCTTGGCACATGTGGGCAGTGGAGGCCAGGGCTTGGTCTGACCACTTCTAGAAGGACATTGTTCATTGAGTTAGTGCTTTAGGCAGACATGGTACAAAGGTAAAGATGTCTGATAGGCAGGTCACTGACAAGCTGGACATGACCGATATGAAGGCTGGCAACTTTTCTGCTGTAATATAGTGTTAGTGATTATTGTACCTCCCACAACCATTATAAATAAAAATCCCTAGTGTCCCTTGATGCCAAGGCGACAGCAAGACAAAATCTGATAGTAGCATTAAGGTTGATGTTCCAAATGGCAAGAACTGTGTGTATCATATATGTGATGTCATATGTCTAGGTATTTCTCTTTTCCTATTGACCTGTGATTATATGTCTTTATATGGTCTATTGCCTATGTGCAATAGGCACCCCTGTGGTGATAACTGACCTGACAAGGGTCCCAAATCTGCAGTCTGCATGTTACATGGTGTGAAAGTTTATTTACCCAAATGTTGGCCAGTATCTGGTGGTTATACCACTGAATGTTTTTTTCATTTCAAGTCTGCCTGGTGTGCTATATGGCACACTGCTCACAAGGTTGGTGTCCATTCGATGCTGGTTATCACATGTCAGATGGATGCTAATGCCTGCAGTGTGCATTGGTCTTTGAATGTGCTTGTAGATGTCATATTGCATTGATGTGTTAATTATGAACTGTAAATACAAGCTTTACATCCGGGGCATGCATGCTGGTACAGCTGCTGGGCTGAGTGATAAATACCTACCTAGAGTTTCTATGTCCTGTGAAGGGGTCCCTCTACTACATAATCTGATGACACCAGTCAGGTGTTGAATGATGGAGCAAAATATTCTGGATACAGCCCTTGGCACACAGGGAACAGAGGTGAGCCATATGTTGATTTGACCTATCTTTTTTTTTTTTTGTATCCACCTGTGTGAAGGCTGGCAGCACATCTGCAGAGTGATGACATTCTGATTGGCTTTGTATCAAGCTCCTCTTATGGTGGCATTCCGATTGGCTCTGTATCAAGCTCCTCCTGTTGTGACATTTTGATTGGCTCTGTATCAAGCTCCTCCTATGGTGATAGGGTAAGGAAGAGGTTTCCATGCCGCCTTTTCAACTTCGGAAATGCACCAAGTCCAGGGCATCTGCAGTGGCTGGGGATGGAAACAACTAATGCTGTTGCTACAGCCCATGAGCTACCTGGGTAGGCTGTCCTACCTGTGCCTCAGTTTCTTGCTTGTGTAGTCCATGTGCATGACCAAAACGATGATGAAGTCCCAATCACTTTTCTCTAGGGCCAGTAAGTTATACAGATGATAGGCACCAGACATGCTGGTACAAAGAGGCACCACCACAAAATAAGGTAAGCTACACAGGAACACAGAACCAGCATTTATCTCCTCAGGCACATGCCATACACAGTACAGGCAAATGGCATGATGGCTTTGAGCGATATCATTGTGAACTATTTCAGGTTATGCTGTAAAAAGGGGGCTGACATTTGTTGGAAGCACCATTTTAGTTCCATCATATCTCTTGGTCAAGCATAGGCATTTGGCAAGGGTTTGCTGTGATATCAATGTGACTTTTCATTAGGCAAATGATGTACAATCCTTAGCTGCTTCAGGATGGGGTACTGTGAGCACTGCATTAGATGTTCCTACAAACATGTGGCACCACAGTTTGGACACTCTTATCATATGTGTCTGCATAATATATCTTGACAATAATGTCCCATGAAGGGTACAATACAGTGGCACTAATGTGTACCAGGCAGCTTCCACCAACAAATGCATGGCTACAAACAAGGGTTATTTCTAAATGGGTGTTCACAGTGTATAAAGGTCATTTCCACCACTGCATTAAGGTTTCAACCCTCACTCTACCAAGGATATGAAAGTCAAGACACCCAGCACAAACATGCCTTTAGTCAATGTATTCTATGTGGGTCCTGTCACAAGTGAAAATGATGATGGCTGTGTCATTAGACACACTTCATAACAGATGAAAGCAACAAACTTGCTCCCCTTTCCCCACCCTGAGTAGGTGACAGATTATTCATTATGGCATGGAATATACTTCTGATTTAAGTTTTGAGTCAGCTACATATTGGACTATTTTGGGAGCTTCTGGAAAAAAAAGATTGGCTGCAGGTTTTAGTACAACAAAATACCCAGGTGGAGCACATCATTTTTTTCTTGCTCCCTCTGAGTATCATCATTGCCAGCCTGGCCCCCATATCCCATCTGCACCAGGTCTACCAGCTCACTCTTAGCCCCCTTGGAATTTTATTTAAGCTACAAGGGACTTGGAATGCAGAAACATGCATCCATCCATCCATCCATCCATCCATCCATCCATCCATCCATCCACCCATCCATCCAACCAGGGGGGTCATTTATGACCTTCCCTATTCCCACCATGTGGTAACAGGGTATGGCCTGAGTGAGAGTGCAATGTGAAGAGGTGGTGTATCACCCCACTTCAGCAGCAGATCAGCCAGGCCTTGTTCCACCCTTCAACCATGTCCTCCCTTGGAATAATGTTTTTGGCCTCAACTAATGTTGACTGTAAAGAGACACCCACATACCACCCACCCCATTAAGAAAGGCAGTCACAACCCATCCCCTGCCAGTCCATCAGTTGCCCAATCTGACAATCAAACCATGGTCAAATGGACCGTAGTCAAGGGTCTATCCCTGTATGTTAACACAGTAGCATAGGTCGAGCACATAGTTGAAAATGTCCTTTTGGATAGAAATTGGGAATTAACTGAGGGATGTCAAGCTGAAATTGTGTTGTATTCTGTGAATACTAAGTTTGTCTGTATTAATAACATTTTTAGTATTTAAAGTTAAAGTTTATTGTTTATTTTGCTGTTCAACCCAAAAATGTTTTATTTTGTTAAGAAATGGTAAATATACAGATAATTTGTCCTAAATAAAGTAAATGAGAAATATAGAGGTGGAACATAACATGACAAATCTTTATGTAAAATGAAATACACAAAATATGCTATAGAGAGGGACATATTTGCCCTAATTACCCTATTATAAAAAGAAATGTGAGCAAGAAATACATTATTGACATTTTTTAACAGTTACATAGGCAATTCCAAGTTCTAAAAGCTGTAGACTGTATACTATATCGCCCTCTTCTAAGACTTATTTTTTTTTTTTGTTGACTGGCTAAGCCCACTGAACACATGTCCTTTACAGGGGCAACTAAGGAGCATTGACTGGCTAAGTGGTTTTCTCAGTCTCACAGAAGGGAAATATAGGTGGAAGGAATTGGTTCCATTATGAGGGGACGAAAGTGAATGATCTGAGTATCCGAATCTCTGAACTGCATTTGTTGAAAAAACTGCTGAAAAACACTTTTCTAAGTGTTTTTGCAGGGGGGCAAGCCCCTCTGCACCCCTCAATATGGAGGCAAGCTCCCCTACATCCCACAGACTTATATATAGCAACACTCCCCTACATCCCACAGACTTATATATAGCAACACCATGATTGCACCAACTTGAAAAGGGGGGTAAATTCCCCCCAGAAGTAATCACTTCCAACACAACTCACTGACAGTGATTTCCTATAGACAAGCTAGTTGAACCTTGGGCAGCTGAAGCTCGAATGTTCAATCTTTGTCCACCAGCAGGTTACTTGAATGAATCCAATCTCTTCTAACTCTGAGCTAGTATATTTTTAATATATCCCATGTGCATTGTGAAAATGCACTGTTCTTTTTTATTTAGCTTTGATTCATTGGAGACTGTGGTAATTTGTTAACTTTGGACATTGAAGGAGAATGTAAAGTATTGCTTTTGTGCATTTGCATGTTTTGTATATTTATTGGTACAGTTTGCTTGTATTCTGATATTGTGTGTGGTGTACTTGATTAGTTTTTTCTGATGAGATGCATGTTGGTAATTGATATAACCAATATCATTTCATGATATTATATAATAATATATATAATACCATTATATATATTATTATTACCTATATAGTATTATTATATAATAATATATAATAATACTGGCTTACTGATAGTTTTTTGCAGGCTCTCAAACAGCGTCCAGGATCCACCCTGCTCAATTTGCCATCACTCCACTCCCTTACCCTACTCCCAATTCCCACCCATCCCCTCCTCCTCTACATTTATTCTAGTCATAACCACACCCCCTTCCACACTCCTACCAATGAAATATATCCTCCACTTAATCTCATTTTATACCTCACCCTTTCATTACTACTGCACATCAATCACTATAGTTACACCAACCCCTTTCTTACCACATATCTCCCTATAAAATTCAGTCCTACCAGCCCCTTCTTTTCTTTTCCCTTGTACTGATATTAGTAATTCCACAAAAATGGCATATCCCTATCTTACCATTATCCACCTCTTCTCCCTTAGATTAACTCTCTGTCCTAGCAGTCTGCACAACACGTAACCCCCATACATTCAGTTTAACCAAAACTTCCAGCGCTTCCATCACCTGCCTAAAGAAACAAAGTAATAGCTACTCCAACATATCTGTGAGCCTATTTAATGCAACTACCCTTCTATTTAAAAGATATAGACTTGTTCAGCTATGTCTTGATTCCAAGCTGTCAGTCCTTTCAAAACCCAGATCTAAAATGAATTAATTTAGTCTTCTCCCTCCCCTCCCCATTCTCTGATTTAACTCAGAGTGGTGATATTCAACACCTTCCCTATCCCATAACTCATCACTCTCCAGCACACTACTTTTAGTCACCCTAAACATATGTAGCATCTGTAACAAAATAACTAACCTTCATGCGTGGCAATCACAGCACACTCCCAACATACTTGCACTCACAGAAACATGGCTAAAGTCTAATATATCAGATATCGAACTGCTTCTTCTAGACTTTAACATTTCAAGATCCAATAGGACACAAAAAAAAGCAGGAGTGGTAGCCTTAATCTACCCCAGCTCATACACAATAGTGCCCTACTCCAAACCCATCCCAAAATTCAGTAATGCCAAACTCTTCATAGCCTCCCTGAAACTTAATTCAACTAAGCAATTGTGTATTGCAGTTTTGTATATCCCCCAACCACAACACATCCATTCTAGAAGACATTCTCTGCTAGATGTCACACAATATAGCTAGTGAAACAATAATCACGGGAAATGTCAACGTCAACTGGCAAAACCTAATCTCTGATTTCCCAATCAACAGCATAAACCTTTTTGGCTTTACACAACTTATCACAACTCCAATGAAAAATGTAAAAAACTACAACCAAGGTTCAATTCTTGACAGGATCTTGGTTACAGATCCCAAGAAATATTTCAGGTTTGGCACGCTCCCAGACACTTTAAGTTACCACCTTCCTGCTTATAATTGTAGGACAACCGCTCAATCTCCCAAAAGCCATAATTACAAAACATCCTATTACCTAACCGACTTCAACCAGGAACTTTTTAATAACATACTAAAGTCCCTAAACTGGTCATTGTTGAGAACACTCTACCCTAGATGATGCAGTTAATTACTTCAACAAATTATTTCTATACACTCTAAACAGTCTAGCTCCACCTTAAACAAAAAGAACTAAAACATTCACAAAAAAATACTAGTAGACAGAAATAAGGTGTGGGAAGAATGGCAAAAGAATAGGAAAGATCAAAATCTACAAAACTACAGATATTTACACAATCAGGAAAAAAGAAAAAAATTATAACAATTGACAAGAAACAACACTTTATACAACAACTACCAGCTCATAAAACTAACCCGAAAAAGTTCTGGTCTACAATCTCATCTCTACTCTCGCCAGGATCTAACAAAATCCCACCCCAACCACAGACAAATCTCTGTTTCAAATTGCAGAATTGTTTAATTCTCACTTTATAGAAAGTATAGCTAGCTTAATATCTACTCCTAGCAAGCCCCCTAGACCCAACTCTGCAACTAATTTCAACTCACCTCTCTGTCAAACACCACCAAAACCTATTATGCATACATTTATCTCTCATCCCAAAAAAAACTCAGTGATAGTTCCTGAACCTCCAAGCTTCTCACTGCAATCTGTACACATTAGTCACATACGCAACCTTCTACACAAGTTAAAACCCTGCTGACAACCTCCCATCCCAATACCTGAAACTTGCCATAGATGCCATTGATTTCCCAATCAGTATTCTCATTAACAGATCTATCACAGAATCCCAAGTCCCCCCTCTAGAAAAATCAGTCATCATAACCCCCTTACACAAAGGTGGAAAATCTAATGATTTCTCTAATTACTATCCCATTGCCATCCTATCTCCCCTCTCCAAAATCTTAGAAAAATGTGTACATAAACAACTTCTTGAGTACCTTATACACAGCAATCTACTAACACCCACCCAACATGGCTTCAGACCAGCACGTAGTACAACAATAGCATTTATATCCTTCACAGACACTATCAACAAAGCAACAGACACTGGCCAATTAACCTCAGTTCTTTTTCTTGATCTTTCAAAACCTTTGATACTGTCACACATCCCAAACTCTTACAGGAACTCTTCTCCCGTTGCCTTTCTCAACCTTCTCTGCTATGGTTTTCTAGCTATCTGTCCTATAGACAACAATGTGTAAAATGGCAAGGGTGATTTTCCCAATATCTAACCAATAAAACAGGAGTACCACAGGGTTCCATCCTTGGGCCACTCCTCTTCAATACCTTTATAAATAACCTTCATGCTGCCTCATGTCAAAGTTCTCCAGTCCAATATGCCAATGATACTACTCTCAACTCTTTTTCCGCCAACATACAGCACCTAAGACAAATAACACAAACTGTGTTCTCATCCATTAAGACCTGGCTCAATAATGCTCAAATTATTACTCAATCCCAACAAAACTAAACTCCTTTTTACACCAAGAACTCTCTCAACTGATTTTAAGGTATTTTCCTTAAATAACACAGAAATTTAAGTAGTTCCACGTACCAAGTTATTAGGAGTTACAATCGATAATCAACTTACCTTTGACCTTCATATACATAACCCACCACAAACTAGGAATGCTCTACTGGCACAAGCATTTTATGGACAAAACTACCAAAACAACCTTAGCCACTACCTGCCACCTACCCTCTTTACTTTATGGTCTCTCCATTTTAACCAACCATCAGAAAACACTAAAAAATAACCTCAGATCCTGCTGTAACAAAATTGTAAAATATGCAACAGGCTTGTCTTATAACAAACATCACTGCTCTGCTCTCACCCACCTAAAATGGATAAAATGTCCAGAACATCTAAACTATCTCCAACTAGCTATGGCCCATAAAATTATCTACAGTCCTGATGTCTGTCCTGCCTTAATCTCAACACTTCAAATCTACACATCTGGTTATGCTCTTCGTTCCAAAGATAAATAGCTTCTGTCGCTAATTAAACCTGCAAAGATGCAGCAATTTCATCATTTGTCCTATATACATCACTCTATCTATTACTATAATGCCCCCTCCCTTGTCTGCTGGACTAACTTCAATAGATTTCATATTTTTTAATTCCTGTAATACAGTGTATTTGTCTGCATTCATACTGTGAAAAGCAGATTTCCTTATACTCTTAGAATTTCATTGTCATATTCCAATGATATAAATGTTTTCTGTTTAGTTTTTTTTTAGTTTTTGCCAGATGTGTTACGTTTTTATATAGGTAAAACAAATCACTCTCTGAAAGACTGAATTCTGGAGCACTACAGAGACATTAGAAACAATAAAGATACTAGTGCTCTAGCTCAGCATGTAAATAAAGAGGGTTTACATCATACGTTTAAGTGTCTCATGCTACAGGAAATAGAGGAGGGTATAAGGGGTGGTGATTTAAGAAATAGAACAGAAACTGCAGAACAAAAATGGATTTTATATTTTAATGCTGATAAACCACCAGGAATCAATGATGTTATATCACTTAAGCCCTTCCTTGAAGCAAGAACCACTTAGACATTAATAGGACTAGCAGATTTTTATTAAAAGATATATTTTTTTGAATATAAGTGAATATAAGTGCATATTCATGTAGATTTTTTTATATTGTACGGATTTAGATTTTTTAAGTAGATTTTTCAAGTAGAGTTTTTATTGGCTGTTTGTGAATGCTAGCAAACTGATTGGTCCATGAATCGTTTAAGTTAGTGACTTTTTATGGAATGTAACAGTCTGATGAAGCGATTTGGTTATCGCGAAAGTGCTTACTCTGAATTTCTGTTTTAATAAAGAGTGTTGTTTACTACAGCTGTGTTGGCTCGGCACCATATGTTTTCTTGTTTTTATATCTATTACAAGTACTAGGAGCTGAACCATTATCCAGTCACTTGTTTTTGTCTTTTATTACTTCAGAAAATAGGCTTAGGAAACACTGAAAAGTATACTCGCCTCAGGAGTATAGGGATGCCTTCTGTAAATAAGAATATACTCTTACAGGATACATAGGAACTCTGCTTTTCTGGCAAGTATATTCTTACAGGATGCAATGAGTTAATAAGGCTTTTTCATAGTTACAGCTGTGTTCTTGGCTAGACAATTGGGCTGCGAATAGTTTGGATTAGAGGTCACATTTTGAAATTCCTACTGCTCTGAAAATTTGTTGAATTCAATATATGTATGTGGCCCATTATCTGAAACAGCTACATCAGGTATTCCATATCTTGAAAATACAGCTTTAAGTGACTTAATAAAACCAGCACCTGTGCCCATTGACTTCATGACCTCTGGACGTAGTACATAATTTCTCTGAAATGAAAAAAAAATATTTTCTAACTTTACTGCATGTATTCCTGGTATTGAAGAAGAAATCATCATTTCTCCTGGATTAATGTTGTGATATTCATTGCTCACAGAACAGTATCTTGCTTACTCTTCTATCCAGCTTGATATGTCTGGTCAGTATAATATCACATAATCTTTCTGTACACATATCTCTTCCTAAATGTGAATATATTCTTGACAATATTCTTTTTTATCAAATGACAGACTACTACTTCATCTCTTTTATAAAAGCATAACTTTTATACGGCTTATTTCCTCTTTAAAGAAAAGTAAGGTTGAATTTCAAACCTTACAATAGACTCTTGCACTGGACAGGCTTATATTCTTACATCTAAAAGCATTTTTATCAGTGGATCAATCTGAGCACACTGTTAAATAATTTCAGTTTCTGTATAGTAAGCATGAGTTGTAGAATTATTTAGTTCACTTCCAGTTATACCTGGCAAACATCCTTCTGTTGCTCTGGTAGATACAAATGATTCTGCATATCTGCTACATGCATTTCTTTGCCTAGTTTATTCTTCCCACTTAA
The DNA here is from genome assembly GCF_019279795.1 of Protopterus annectens. Lineage (NCBI taxonomy): Eukaryota > Metazoa > Chordata > Ceratodontiformes > Protopteridae > Protopterus > Protopterus annectens. The sequence goes on from NC_056727.1 coordinate 545,296,275, forward strand.
GGCATACTTCAGCAGTTTAAATAATGCCCTTTGCAGTCTGATTGATGGCATATGAGAACTTCCAAAATTTTCTAGGCAGTGGAGTGTGGTCTGTTTCTAGAAACTATACTAAAACCATCTGGACCTACAAAGTTGATATAAATATAAATATATATATATATATATATATATATATATATATATATATATATGGGTCTACTTCTGATTGTCGAAAACACACTTTCTCGACAACCAGAAGATCGAGCCCATTTAAGCGAAAGTGCACTAAATTAAAAGTGCACTTTCACTAAAGCCGGTTCTCCAAAGCACATTACAGTGGGGATAAGGAAATATATCCTTTTCCCCACTGTAGTGGGATCTCGGAGTTAGTATATTTAAATAGGGGGTGTGGGGTGGCACAGGGGGGCTTGCCCCCCTGCAAAATACTGTTTAAAGTACTTTTTTGTTTTTATTCCGGTTCAGAGAGCCAGCTTTTGCGAAAGTGCACTTTCGATCTAGTGCACTTTCGCTTTAATGGGGCTCGATGTTTCTTGCTTGAGCAAGAAACATAGACCCACACACACACACCACACACACACACACACACACACACACACACACACATATATATATATATATATATATATATATATATATATATATATATGCACTTGATCTAACTGTCTCAGTGCTATTTAATTCAGTGCTGCATTTATTGATTTGCTTGAATTAATCACTGTTTTTCAGCCTGTTAAAGAAATGCCATATGTCCCTGTACTGCTCTTCAATTGTTTTAACATTATTTCAATATTTCCTAACCTCCTCTGGTACTGCAAAAGCTGTTTAGTCTACAAAATATTTCTAAGTTATGTAGAGATTTTCTGTGTTGTTGTTCTCTTACGTTGTACACTTTTTTCTGTATTTTGTTGAACATTTGTCAAAGTTAGTGAACTTATTTCCAAGGATTCCTGTAGCAGGAATTCTGACTTTTGTGGTGGGAGAAGAGCTGAATTAAACCTGTTTAGTTTGCAAACTGCTGGTGGAAAGTTTATTGTGTTTTTATCTGATTGACCAGAGGGATTAACTGTGTGAAAGTATTTCATCCTGCTGGCATAAAATAATTACATTTTTGTGAGATTGTGCTCATTAATTTAGAGCTTCCCTGTGCCTGGCCAGGACACCTGTGACTACAAGACTTGGATTGCTTCTAAAACAATTTAGACCTACAAAGCTGATATAAGTATTTTATTGCACTTGATCTTACTGTACCAGTGCTATTACCATTTCTGTGCAGTATTTATTAATTTTATTGAATTTATCTATGTTTTACAGCTTGCACTTGTTAAAGAAATACTATCTGTTTGTTACTGTACTGTTCGTAGGTTGTTTTAAAAGTATTCTAATATTTCCTAACCTCCTCTGGTACTACAAAAGCTGTTCTGAGTTTGCCAAAGTTCTTCCAAGTCTGCCAGATTAATTCTATGATTTGTAAATGTTTTTTCTGTGTTGCTGTTCTCTTAAGTTGTGCACTTTTTCTGTATTTTGCTGAACATTTTTCAAAGTTAGTGACATATCAAAGGATTCCTAATATTGCAGGAATTCTGACTTTTGTTGTAAAGCGTTTGTTATTCCACTTGGGCTCAAAACCAGTTCATTTTCCATTAAGAGGGTTCTTTTGTACCCTAGTGGGAGTAGAGCTGAATTCAATCCATCAGAGTTGGAAACTGCTGGCAGAAAGTTCATTGTGTTTTTATCTTATTGGCCAGAAGGATTAACTGTGTAAAAGTTTTTCATCCTGCTGGTATAAAAGCCTTGCTGCTCAAATGCTGTTCCCTGTGCCTTGTATATAAGCAAACCTCTCCAGTTTAAAATCCTCTATAGGAAATGCTCAACATAGTCTCCCACTGTCCACAGCTGCTCGAAGAGGTGCCAATTTGTGCAGACAGCAGTACCACTGCAGGTCATCTAACTGGAGCTGCTGAACATTTGGCGACTTTTGCCAGAGGTCTAGAGAGATTCTGTTGAAATCCAAAGCATCCATTGCTAAAATAAAAAATGTACATTTTGAGTTTTCTTTACACTCTGCTGACAGTATTTTATAAATTTGCTGATTTTTACTGTATTTGTCTGCACCTTAAAGCAGCTGTTATGTTTCCTTAAGAAGCTAGTACATAGCATAGATTAGATTCAGATCTGCTGAATCTAGACTGTATTGTTACACCTGAGCACTATTCAAGCCATCTTACATTAGGAGGGCCCTGTCTGCACCTTTGCACATAGCTGTGTACCCTGCAAGGGGGTTCAAAGGTGTCCTGTATAGATGCAAATGCCTTGAAAGACAATTTTCTCCTACACATCTGTTACTGAACTCTTCCATGCTTTCCTGCTGCATTGAGGGAAATTCAGTTGCACACTGAGAAGCATTGCCATAGTTTTCACTCCTAGCCTTCAATAGAATAAGCCCCTTTGATAATCCCAAAGCATAATCTGGTCAAACTTGCCCACTCCCCAATAGTAGCTATGGTAAAAACTTGTCATAATGGATGGTCAGTTTCCAACCATTTCTCCGGCCATCTTGATTGGCATTAGCTTGCGAGGGCAATGTAGTAATTGCTTCATATATACTGACAACCACTTACTCCTGAAACAAACAAATACAATATGTGAGAGATGTAATTACACTATGAATTTGGAATCACTTCTCACACGTAACAACAAACCAGACATCAAACAGGTTGCCAGCACACAAACATCACTTTCCACACAAAACAAGGTAACAACACATAAACCCAGATGCATGAAGGTACTCAGTAGAAGCCTACCAAAAGATCAGATATTTCTCAAGTGCAAACCACTTGCACATACTGTAAAGCAAATAGAATCCACTACACATAACAACACACACACCAGCATATCAGGAAATAAGCCCATAAGAGAACACACTTCAAAACCAAATGTCCTTGTCATAGGCGACTCCATAGTGAGACGCACAGATGTGCCCCTCACCAGGCTAGAAAGGGGAAGGTCATGGTCACCTGCCTGTCAGGTCCCAGGATCCATCAAATCACAAACACACTCAAGTCACTCAACAAAAGTTACCATTATGACTCTGTCATTGCATATGTTGGTATGAATGACATGAGATTTACCTCTCTTGACTATATGAAGAAAGACATGACCAAACTCTCAGATTATGTGTCCCAGGCAGGTATGTCCCTAGCCCTAAGCATTTTACCATCACTCAGGATGATGGTACAATATAGACCAAAAATGATTGATTTCAACAAGTGGCTTAGCTTCTGGTGTCAATCCAATGAGGTCCAGTGTCTCTCAGCCTGGGAAGACATGGTTGACAGACCACTCTGCTTTGTCAGAGATGGCCTTCACCTGTCTCCTCTAGACTTTCAGATATTGCAAAGGTGCTTGCCTTCCCCATAGTGCTTTTTTTAGGCAATGGCAAAAAACAAAATTTCCGACATAAAAAAATCCACTCAAGGCTATGCTGCTTAATGCTAGGAGCCTAAACAGGTAACTGCACTTCCCGGAAGCACTTCTCTCCTTGGAAGATGCTGATGTCTTTGCAGTCACTAAGACATGCTACAAGGCTGCAGAGAGCACCCCAGCCGTGCAAGGCTACAATACTTTCCACGTGTTCAGACACCAAAACAAGTGCAAAAGAACCAAAGGTGGAGGCGTATCCATCTTCTTTAAAACCAAATACGCCTTAAGACTGGTTAAACAGTATGACTCTCTTAAGTACTCCAGCTCCACCTAACTATAGGTAAAACACCCTACCACATCATTTCTAGCTACAGGTCCCCTACCATGAACCAAGAGAAGCACATCACCTACCTGGACTTACTACAGTCACTCACTTTACAGCCAAACACTTTGGTCATGGGCGATTTTAACTATCCTTCCATCGACTGGGCAACATGCATGAGCACAAACATGCTCACCCTGAGCTTCCGGGACTTTGTCAATACAAATTCCCTGGAACCGCTAGTCTGCACCCTCACAAGGGGTTCAAATGTTCTAAACTTAGTACTCACCAACATGGAGGGTCACTGCACTACCCCCTGTGTGTTGCCGTTCCTGGTGAGGTCAGACCATAAGTCAGTAACGATCAGACCTGACACCCCCACAGGAGCAAAAAAACTGAAACATTTCTCCAAAGCAAACTACAACCTACTAGGTGATGGTATAAAAACTTTCAGGGTCTATATTAGAACACCGAAAGTTTAATGGTTTGAATCACTAAAGGTTGACCTTTAATGATCAAACCATTAAAATTTCGAATGTTCAGAAAAAATAAATAAAAAAAAAATCTAAAGGGTGTAGGCAGGGGGGCAAACCCCTCTGCAACCCCCACACCCCCCCCACTACTTAAATATACCAACTCCAAGACTGCACTACATTGAAATAAATGGAAATTTCCCCTTACGGAGATTTCTGTTTACCCGTCTGACGTTCTGCACTTTCGCTATTCTCGTGTCAACAATGTCAGATTTGACATTGTCGGCTTTCGAGAATACAATAGGCAACCAAACTTTCATACCCACTGTTAACACAGCCAACAATGATTCCTACACAGAATAGTACACAAATGCCCTGTATAACCACCTAAACAACTATATAGACTCGGCTGTACCTGACCGGATCAAATCCAGGTCCTCCCAAAACAACAGGCTACCTTGGTGGACCTCACGTTTAAATAGTTTATATAACAAAAGGTATAAAACAAGAGGAACTTACTCAGCAGAACAAGCAAATCAGATATCTTGTGAAGTCCTATAAAGCTAGTTACAAAGCTAATTAGCATCCCTACCTAAAGATAATCATAAGGCATTCTTTAGCTACATCTGAAATCTAAAATGCAATGCCCAACTATGTGCCAAACTTATTGTGGATGGTACCTCTCACACTGTACCTGAGAAAACTGCCAACCTGCTAGGTGACAGATTTGGTGTGAACTTCAACCCCCTGCCCCCACCAGCCACACCCCAAACCATACCTGACACCAGTCCTCTACCTAGTATCTCCAAACAGCAGGTCATGTCCACACTCTCCAAGGCCAAAAACATGGCCTGTATGGGACCAGGTGACATCTAGGACTGCTTACTAAACAATCTAAAACAAGATCTAGCAGAACCACTTGTCACTGTCTTTAACCTCAGCCTGAGCACTGGCTTTGTTCCAGTAGAGTAGTGAACAGCAACAGTAATCCCCTTGCACAAAGGGGGTCCATCAACTGACCCTGGGAACTTTAGACCCATAAGCCTAACCAGCCTCATCAGCAAGGCCATGGAAATAATCATCATGGACCTTATCAACAAGGACATAGGCAACCTTGAAACTCTTGACCCATCCCAGTTTTGCTTTCTTAAGGGTAGATCATGCTTATTGAACCTAGTGGACTTCAAGAATGTCACCAAAGCCCTGCATGAAGGCAAAACAGTACCTACTGCATATCTTGATGTAGGCAAGACTTTTGACACAGTCCCACACTCAGGTATCATTGAGAAACTCTCCTAGCTGGGGATTAACCCATACATCAATAGATGGGTAGCCAGCTGGCTCTCCAACAGAACATATACTGTCAAAGTTGGGGATTCCACCTCTACCAGTAAACCAGTTGCCAGTGGCATACAACAAGGATCTGTGCTGGACCCCCTGCTGTTTGGAATCTATTTCTCAGAAGTCCAGGTGAAAGTAGATGGTCTTTGGCTTACCAAGTTCAATGATGATTGCAAACTGGGTGCAATCAGTGAGTCCCCAAATGATGTTAACATAATACAAAAGGGACTAACACAGACAAATGATAGGTGCCAAAGCCACAAACTAAAACTAAATGCAAAAAAGTGCATTATTATCCCCTTTGGCGAAGAAGAAGTCCCTGCAAATTACAATATTGACAGCACTCCCCCAGGCTCAATCCCAGTGGTGCAAAATTTGAGAACACAGGTTGACAGCAACCTAAACTACAATCACCATTTGTCCACAGTGGTAAGGAAAGACTTCTACATTGCACATCTCTTAAATAAGGGCATGGCATACAAGACTGAGGATATTGTAACTCCTCTGTACTAGACCCTCATCAGACCACTAATAGAGTACAATGCTCCCTTTTGCATGTACCTCACCAGACACCTGCACCAGCTGGAGAGACCACAGAGGTTTCTCACCAAGATAATTCAGCACCTCCAAAACATGACCTACATGGTAAGACTGAAAGTCCTGTCACTGTACTCTTTATTCTACAGGTTGCTGAGAGGCGACTTGTGCCTAGCCTACAGAGCAGTTTCTGACCCTGCCCTAATTGAAATCCTGCACATCTGAAAATCAGAACTGAAACAAGGGCAGCTCATGGACTCCACTAGCAGCAAACTAGGTTAAGGAACAAACCCAAAAGGTTGAATTGTCACATAAAATCCTTTATTAGCTGAGAATAAAAAATCAGCTTAGCGGTTTCGTTTACTTTAAACCATATGTTAAACTTCATCAGACAGTTAGTAATTTTAAAATCGCTTCCTATATTAGCTTCCTGTTACACTGATTGGTGATTCAATTCATGAATATTAATAAGATTTAAACACTTCATCTCATGAATGTAAAACACATATTCTAAATGCATCTGCTTGTCACTCTTATTGCTGTCACATTAATAGTAAACTGTGAATAAAATTCATATTAACTTCTTATATATACAGTTAAGGACCACTACTACAACATTTTTATATAATAACATACTTCTAAAATCTGTGTGTTCTATGCTCAATAAAGGCAAACTGTACATAGTTCTGAATTACTTCATATCTAATTGCAAACATATTAATTAAGTCACTATACGAATATCAAACATGCACTCTTTTTTATATGAAAAAATGATACATATAAATATATATATATTTTAAATAAGCTAAATGTTGAATAAATATATATATAAATATAAGTAAAATATATAATATATATATATATATATATATATATATATATATATATATATATATATATATATAAAATATCTAAGTTAAGAAAGTGTGTATAAAAAATATATATAAGTGTATCAAAATGTGAATGAAAGGCAATCTGCAAATCAAATGGGACAAGAGTCACTCACTCCAGAGATCTCCATCTAGCCTATGACATTAACAGAACATGTTGGACAGACAGATATATCTCACAGAGTTTGCCATTCTTCTGGAATAAGCTCCCACTTCACGTGAAGCAGAGCTGCTCAATAACTCTATTCAAGTGCAACCTAGACAATTGGATGGGAGACCGTAATTCACCCCAGGAGTGACACATATGTCCCTCATGGACAGGAGCAGTCAGTGCTGATCATAGACTCACTCTGCGAATGACGACCATCTAACCAAGGTTAGTTAGGGAACATGAATATAACAGGGCTAAGCTTGTAAAGGCCCTTGGATCATTAGCCTAGTAACCTCCTATGAACCCAGGGTTGTCAGAAGTCCCTATTTGGGCGGGACTGTCCCGAGATCAGCAGCCTGTTCCTGAGTCCTGCCCTGCCAGTTTAAATCCCGGCCAGCCTCCGCTTTTTTTTTTGATTGGCCCATATACCTGGCATACGGGCCAATCAAAAATCGCTAAACAGGGAGCTTCTTGTGTTCCGCATTACACGGAAGTAGCTCCGTGTTTAATGCTTTTTAATTGGCCCGTATGCCAGTATACGGGCTAATCAAAAATCGCTAAACACGGAGCTACTTCTGTTGAATGCAAAACTGCAATGCATTAAACACGAGAAGCTCCATGTTTAGTGCAGAGCTACTGTTCTTTAATGTGGAATTAAAGACCTTTTTTTTTTTTTGGTCTTCACTTGCCGTGAAAGGCCTTTTTTTTTTTTTTTTTTTAAGTCTTCACTTGCCGTGAAAGACCTTTTTTTTTTTGTCCCTACCTGGCTGGTTGGAAATCTGGCAACCCTGTATGAACCTATGAGCCTATGAACAGATTTCCCATAAATAGCTGCATAGAGCTTTTCACATTTATGCACTAGTGCAGGTAATTTATGTGAAATTCTTCTTGTCTCTGAACATATCTTCTCTGACATTCTGGAAAGTCTCTTTTTTAACATAGCTGACAGTTTCATGCTATTTGTGGAACCGTGATCTTGCTCACAGCAAAGTGTGTATTTTTACTGTGGTTTTATTCTAGAAAGCCTCTTGACACAGCAGAATCACTGTACTAATACTATTCTGAATGCCATCTCACTGTAATGTGACTAACTTGCTCAAATCAAAATATTTTTATTATGAGTCTTCAGTTAATAACTGTTTAAGCATTCTGAAGTTCTTTTCTCACTCTGTACATCAGTACCATTGCATACCTTGTTTTAATACTGTCCTTAATAACAGACATATATGGTAGGTTAAAACTAAACTTAGAAAGATACCCCAACATTCCTAGAATTTTCATGTGAGCTTGCTTTGCTCTAGTTTAAATATCTGCACAACAGTTTTATTTTCTCTATGTCCAATTTCAGACACTAACCATGGCTCATATATATCTCAGCACTGCAGATGATTTGACAGTCTGAATTTATTTTGTCTCAACTTTTTCAGCAACCTAAACAGTCTCACATCATGTTGTGTCTTGATCTGCTCTTTGTATATTTGTTATAGTAAAACACCATTGCACTTTGTAATATCTCTGCAGCAGATCTCTGAAACCCTGTTTAAGTCTTCTGAAGCTATATAAATAAAAATTGTGTCTGGTTAGACTACAATAATCATACATATGACCCATTCAGAATGCTCTGTTTGTTTTTAAGTTACACCTTTTCTCCATACAGTTCAATTTCTTCCTGATTAAGGTTCATAAACATGCTGGAACTTTTCATGGAACTTGTACTATAAGCTTTATTGCTAATGTGTCCAAATACAATAAACTGCTGGTAAACAGTCCAAGCCACTGTTATGTAAATTGCTTATTTGGTCAAATGGTAAAACCAAAGAGTTGAGAAGTGCTCATATGTGAGAAATGCAGTTCAAGTGACCCAGTATTGATGGTGCAGCCACAACTTAAACTATCTGAAATGGAATCTTGCATTTCTTTTTTCTTACACTCATACCTAAGCACTTCCTGACCCTTTTATTTAACTAATACTGGCTACTGTAGATCTCCCATCGGGGGGGGGGGTGACTCTGCTTTGTCAAGTGGGTAACAAACACTAAGTGGGAACATTAGGAGTCTACCCGGTGGAGCTCTAGCCTAGTAAGCCCTAGCCACCATGAACAAAATACATTGTAAGCTGATGATTCCCCTTAGAGAGCAGCATCAGCAGACCTTGAAAGAACCACAGCAGTGGTAGAAGGTGCTGCATCATGGAAAGTGTAGGCCACCCCGCAAGACCAGCAAGGATGACCATCTCCCTACCAAGTAATTCTTTCCAAGAGTTGATGAACTCAATGGGGATTCAAAGGTCAGAAAAAGTGGAATAGAGGGCTCTTGCCTACCTGGTAATCCCCATCTCCCATGAACAATGAATGAATGAGCTAGTTGGGTGCAGGTAGAGGAGCCATTGGCCTTAGTCCTGTGAAGATGCACAACCCCCCCCCCCCCACACACACACACACACACACACACAAAGCTATCAAATAACTCATCTTGTGACTTTGTTTTATTATATGCAACTTCTTCAACTGTAAAAGGTTCCATACAGATATAATTATCCAGGGCTGCAAGGGATATCCTGCACCACCTGGAACACATTGGGGCATAGGGGGAGGGTGTAAAACAGGTATACATTCTATCTGAGGCTGTAGACATGTTAGTGTACCAGTGTGCAAACACTTACCTACTGGGTGGCCATGTGAAATGTCCCTGTATAGGAAGTGGTGAATAGCTGACTTGTATGCTATATATGAGAATCTTGGGTACTGCCAGCATGCTGTGCAGACACATTGAATATGATCCCCTGTGCATTGTACATGATCTGGCAGCTGATGGAAATATAACCCTTCCCATTAGTGTAGTACTTATTCTATAGACACCAGGAGGAGACTTTATAGCCACATGTCTGCAGACTATGGCTCCCATCACATCATGGAGGCAGGAGAAATCATAGAAGCCACTCATGGTGATGGCACTCTTTCCTGCTGTGATGGGGAAACAGATGTGCTCTGCCACATGTGTCAGCAATTTATTGAGGAACATCTTCAGTATTCTACAGGCTGATGCCTGTAATTTACCCAGTGTGCCCCCTGTTTGTATGCAAAAAGCCCATCTAACATGAATGTTAAAAGCTATGCACACCTTGATATCCATTCAGCTTGTGGGCTGTACAGGTCAACTAACACCTGAATAATTTCTCAGTCCACACAAAAACAGTTTTGCAGCTGCTGGTCTGTCAGTTCTGATGACAGCCAGTGCCAGCATCATTTTCACTTACTCTGCCTGCTGCCATGTTGAGCTCCCAGGTGGACACTAGCAGCAGTTAGATAAATGAATTCATGCTGTGCTACAGCTGTTGCAGCTATTATCACTTTTACCGGATGCAGATCTGAAAATGCTGTTATCTGTACAACATCTTCTTGCGTAACTTTGCACCTTATGAGTAGGAATCTCTACATACTTTCATAGGTAACTATTTGCAACTCAGGAAAAGTGAATAGTGTTGTTGTCTCACAGCAAGTGGTTCTCTGGTTTGATTCTCTGCTGGGGTGCCTTTTGTGTAGAGTCTGCCTGCCTTCCTGTATTTCTGTGGGTTTCTTCCTGGTGTTCTAGTTTCTTCCCTCATTCCAAAGATTTGCAGTAGGTGAATTGGACACTCTAAATTGGCCATAGGCACGTCTGTGTGGTATGGAAGAACTACCATGGCAGGGCTAGCCACCCAGCAGTGTAAATCTTGACTCTAGATGATTTTCACCCCCATGTGCAAAAATGGGAAAAAGGGGCTGTGGATGAATGGATGGATGGATGGATGGATGGACGGATGGACGGATGGAAGGATGGATGGATGGATGTACTCATTAGAATGCCTTTCTTCATTACCATGTCATTATATGCTCATTTATATACTCCCCTTTAGCTCTCAGCCCTATAATATTACCAGGCTGTATGAATTTCTGCCATCCTATGAATTCTGTATGTCAATGCAAATAAATACTCTTGTACTGTATAATTTGACTACAAATACCAAACTACATTAATACTAAACTTAAAAAGAATATGCGAACACACCAAAAACTGGGTCTTACCATAACTTTATTACTATAGTTGTGAGTATTCCATACATAAGCAAACTTGCTGAGGTATTTTTGGAATATAAATGAAAATGTAAGTGATGTGAGTAAGTATTGTAAAGAGTTTCTCCACTTATAAGTAGTCAGTAGGCTTGCAGTCCAGGGGGACCATTGAGGAACCTAGCCCAAACACCCAGTTGCCCCCAAGTACTGTCTGGTTAAGTGACTTGCTCAGGGTCACGCAGTTGGAAAATGAGAGCTGAGAGAATCAAACCCTGTAACACCGGAACTACAGCTCACAGCCTTAACCTTCTGCACCAACTGCCAGACCATACTGCAGCAGACTTTGACTTTTGCAGTCCATTTCTTGACAACATAGCATTTAAAGTGTATTATCATGATTTCCATAGCAAATGTAAATAAAAACCTCTTAGTGACAGAAGTAATCTCCTTACCATATGCAAGATCACATTTTACAATGTGTGATGCAAATGTGTGCTACTTTTGCAATTAATTACATTGTTAAGGGCAGCACCTCAAAATTTTTCTTGAAGCTAAAAAATTCCTAACATGACATCATTAAGGACTGAACCTATGATGCTTCAGTATCTACATCAGTGTATAAATACATTTACTATCACAATGCTGTGACGTGTTATATTGAGAAATGGAATCCCAAGACGAGAGCACCGAAAAGAACAGAATCAAGCAACCTCGAAAGTACATTGAATCATGAAATTCCCTACCTGCAAATACTGAAATAAACACTAACATAGGTCATGCAGTAGGGGCAAATCTGTGATTCATTATTGTGTTTTTTGGCAAGTTTGCATTTCCATGTTCTCATCTCATGATTGCACTTTTTGATGGAGCACTTCACGGCATTGTGATATTTTTCATGGTAGGTGCAGCAAATCCGGGGGGGGGGGGGGGGGGTCTTTTGCCTTAGTAAGACAAGTTCTCTGTTTGGTCTCACAGAGAACATCTTACACTGAAAATTACTGAGTGATGATTTATTATTGAAACCATAATGTAAGTAACTAGCTGTTGTTGTAAAGAAGGATGGTGGGTTTTTTGGTTATCCATATTGCTTTGCTGGTATATGCAAATCATTGCTAGTACATCAGGTTATATCATTTGTAGGTGTGGTCTTAAGGAAAAACTAAGATGACAGTGAAACTAAAACTCAAAAAATGTCACAATCTTCGCTTTGTTTTTAAGACACTTTAAAACTTTAACATCAGTATGCCCAAAAATGTAATTAACTGTAAAATACAGATGGATGAGAACTATAACAATACACTTTAATTGATTAAGGCATGCCAATCAGTATAATGAAATAAAGTACAGGTATTTTATCAGGATTAAACTTTAAGACACAGGTAAGCCATAAAGTGTTCAAGTCAATAACTGTATAAGTTGCTTTAACATCTTTTCCTCAATTGTATATACTCTGTTAAAATTCCAAAAACATGTTACATATGTTCAGATTCTGTCCTACAAAGTAAACAGGCTGAAGATATGGGAATACCAAATGACACTAATTTGGTTAGAGTGCCTTGACGATGGTAGCTTATCTTAACTTGGATGCAATGAAATGTCAAGAATGAGCTCTATTTATAGGGCTGATATATTACATTTTTATTACAAATGTGTCTGTTTTCTTATAATTTCCTGTTGTTTTATAACTATGTTATATAGGCATTTGTAATAAAATTTGATATTACATGAGATGATAACAGCCGTCTGAACTGTCACTAGCACAGAAAGATGACATGCTGGGTAACATCTCATCTCATCTGAAAGACAGTACTTCAGGATCATATCATTCCCCTTTTACTGCACTGTAGTGTCAGCACTGAAACATGAATCCAGACAGTGATGTGGAGATCTGATCCGCCCTGCTGAGCCAGGTCTCTGTTGAAATATTGAATATATATTGAATGACAGGATATTGCAACACAAAATATCAAATTGTCTTTTCACAAAAATGTCAGTGTTCCCCAGTGTGGTGCAATCTCAGAGATGGTATTTATATAATATGTAGGGGGTGGGGGTTCAGCAGGGATTGTCCTCTGCAAAAAAAAAATGTTTTTAGCTTTACTGCATTTTAATGAAAAGTTGGTTCTATATTTTGTGTTATGATATGCTGCCATGTGATATTATCACAGTTTGATATATCAGCATATCAACATAGACCCTGCTGAGCCATAGGCCTGTTCCCAAGTGAGGTTCTATGATTCAGTAACAGAACCATCACCGGAGCTGTATTTTGGATTGTTGTTTGTCACATCCTTCCTCTCAGACCAGTTTGCTAAGGATGAGCCTACATAGTATCCAAAACTCCAGACAATTTAGGTGTAATAATCAAAGGGACACAAAAAAGTCATCTGCCAGAACAATGTCACAATCCCAGGAGGGGTTCAAGAGGAGCTGGATGAAGTCTGTTATCTCCATGAACGAGCGGATCAAATCCTTGCCCTAGTACAAATATTGAAGAGGGTTTTCGAGATTGCCAGTACTTATTTACTTATTTATTTATTTGCATTTGTTTACTGGGATTATGGTCCAGCTGGGCCAGAAGTGCCCATTTTCAGTGGAGTTCCGGGGAGAAAAGCTCCACATACAAGACATTTCACATACAATGCATAATTTACATTAATAAAGACATTTAGTGCATATCATTAGCAACTTATACAATTAGTGCCAAAAACAGTACATAAGTAATCAATCATTCTCAAATGAAAGATATTATACAAGCAATATATACATGAGAACATTCCATATGAGTAGTTTTCAGCTAGCAAAATGTATATACGACACTTCATGCAGTGGGCGCAAAGCAGATATAGGAATTAATTAGAGACTCGGTACTTAAACTTTTCACATGATTAGGAGGTGTAATAGCTGAGCGATAGGGTATATGAATCCTGTTGCAGGAATCAGCAAAGTCGGTGGATATTGTTGCAGATATAAGTGTTGGTATGATATTAAGGTAGGCTTACATAGACTTTCTATGTAAGGTTTGTGGACCAAGAAAAGCAAACGACTGCATACCCCAGAAGGTCTTGTGGCCGGTGTTACAAAAGTATGGTTCCCAGGACCACTGCTGCATGCCACACAGTACCTATACCTCAAGATATACACTTGTAACTACATTCTCAACATTGTTAGATACATTCAAGGTGGTCATATGTGTCCCCCAAGGATGTGTCTGGTCTCCCATCCTACTGATGATTTTATGGGTAGGGCATCAAGGTCCACACAAGGTCTGTATAGTTTCCAGAATGGAAGACTACATCTTTGCTCTTTGTAAATGATGTTGTCCTTTTAACTTCTAAAGGTTGTAACTTCATGACCAGCAAATCAGGGGTCACAATTCTCCCTCATAGAAGAGTGGGCTGCTCTTTGCAGGTTAGACAGAGGTAGTTATGGCAAATGAGTGGAGTTTAAGTTTCATGTTAAGGTGGAGGATATCAGGAAACTGACCACCTGATGGGTGCAATAGCAGCAGTATTCACACCTCTCAGCTGTCTCTGATTTTGAAGAATGTCAGTGATTTAGCCTCATATTTTTGACCTGTCCCTTGTAAATTTTGTGATTTGCCATTAAATTGATGGGGGTTACAGTCAGTCCATAATCCCAGACATTAGAATTTCATGGTTCTTATTGTTTAGAAAATACACGTTGATGCAAACTTTACTTTTTAAGTAATGCTTAACAATGGTGCTTGATTCTGGGTCTTTCTTTCCTTATTATTTTGGCTACATCCAGAATTCTTAAGCAGAGACGTTGAAAGATATGTCAGCACAGCAGGCATTGTACTAGATGGTAGTGGTGAAGCAGGAACTGTGTCATGAGATGAGGCTGTCATATCAGCAGTCACTCTATGTTTCTATCCTAAGCTATAGTCACAACCTCATATATGCTCACCATTACTGGTAACATAAATGAGGCTCTTCAAATAGTAGTTGGACTCACTGCCTGTAAAAATCTGAGGTGATCAGCAGTCTGGAAGTAAATCAGAGCAGTGCTCCTGTTCATATGGCTTAAAAGACATCAGCTGAGATACTTTGGGTACCTGGCCAATAGGTACCCAGGCACCTCCCATCAGAGGGGTACCAGGCACAGCCTGTGGGAAGAAGGTCCTGCAGCAGTCCCAAGGCCACTGAAGATATATCTCACAGTTTGCCTGAGAATGTCCAAGGGTAGTACGATGTAAGCTGGAAACTGTTGCTCAGGACAAGGAAGTCTGATCTGCCCTGCTCAGTGTGATATCACTGTCTCCCTCACCAAGATAAGTGGTTTAGAAAATGGATGGATGGATATATTCACTTGAGCAGCTCTTTTCACATTGGTGCATTTTTAAGGTTGTATGATTCAGCATCTGAGCCTTTATATTCACTTGTGCTTATTATTTTTTCAATACTCCATGGCAGGACTTCAGACATGTTATCATTTTTTTTTTGTGGTTTCTGTTTCATCAGTAAAGTAATTACTTTTTCACTTTTGCTTCTACTCTCACAATTATTAAGGGAATCTGGTGCAAATTTATAAAAAGGAGGATGAAAAAACATATAATAGCAATGTCATAAATGTCAGTATTAGGATTTAGTATGTTGGGGGAGCCACTAACGCCCCCATCATTTTTTATTATGAAAATCTAGTGGTCCTGTTAATTAATAAACAGAGATGAAAGGCCAAGTAAGAGCTGTATCTTAAAATGCCAGTATTAGCATGCAGTCTGGATTCTACACATTTAAATATTTATTATATAGTCAGTACAGGCACTCAGCAGAGATATTTATACAGTTGTCATTATACTGGTTATGAGTGCTTATCTATTCATTATTAGGTGGTGTGTAATATTATGGTGCCACTCATTAGCAGCTTATGCAAGTAAAAAAAAAATCATCTGGATTGAATGTATGCATTTTTTTTTTAATTTCCCTTCCTCATTTAGTTTGTCTAGTTTGTACTCTACATATAGTAGATTTATATACATATAAGTAGTTACTTACTTATGAGTACAATTTCTTGGGAACACAGGGACGCTTTTTTAATTTAGTTTTTTTATCGATTGAATAACTGTTTATTTCATATTTTCACTGTTGGTTAATATGTGGATTAGATATAGATATAGATATAGATCTAGATCAGATATACATATATTTATGGATGTAGCTATAGATAGATATATCCCTGGGATTCTTTAACAATTGTGTACGCTTTGTGTGAAGTTTACATGATTACACTGTGTTAGCACGATAAGCAGCAGTGATCATTAAATATGCAAGCTACTTTTCACACTTTTAAGCACCTTTTTGTGGCCAACATCAGTGTAAGCACACAATGTAAACAAAACTGCTTGCCTATAGACAAACCTATTATGCGAGCATGCTCGGACAGCTTTTATGAAGTAAGAACTAGTTGATTACAAGACGTTAAGATACAGGGGATGTTAAACCGGGAAAATGTGTACAGACCACAATGCTACTGGTGGAGACATAAGTACGGGGGGGTGCAAATGGAGAAATTGTACTCTGCAGTCATGTGAATATGTCACAAAGAAACATTTTAAACATTTTACTGATATAATAATTAATCCTATTCCTAAGTCTTTACCCATGTACATAACTGAAAATGGACATTCTAACAAGGGATAAGAGAGGGACACAATGCAACATTGTAAGAAAGTGGATTAAATGTGATGTTAATGTTGATAACATCTCAAGTTGAGTAAAACAGTTTGCAAGGACAAGGGATACATTAAGAACTATTTGCTAGAATGCAGTTAGTGAATATGACATGTATGTACAGGGAGCACATGTGTGACAACTGACAGTGCTGAATTCTCCACTTCTTTGTGTATAAACAAGAAGAAATGAGCCACACAGCTGTTGTGTCATGCACACCAGAAGGAGACATGATTTACCATCTGTTGTCATTTGCAACTATACACAGTGGGTATATTACCTTGACATGCGTTAGATAAGCACATGTTCTATATTCATGTACATCCAAAACAGTAATATAATAACACTCAAAATACACAAGTGACAAATGACAACACAGATCTGATGACACTGCAGTAGTTCAAAGTCTCGGTTCATAAATGGAGCACACTTACTACATGAGTATACTAAGCACGCGCATAAGAAATTAGTGAACACTGCCATAATAGCATGCAAAAAATATACACAAAAGAAAGTGTTCTAACACAGGCCCAGTCACAATTTATGATGATCTTGTTTCATGCCATACAATAAGAGATGTTAAGCCATCATATCCTATAAAACTGCACAGTGAGAAGAAAACAATTAGAGTAATACATAGATGTTTGGAGGAAGACATGTAATACAGTTCATTCTAATTTGGAAATTAATTAATGCCTGTGAACGATTAATGATATTTGCATCTTGCCAGATTCAAACACATGCAGTGACAGATATCAGAAAGATGCATATCAACCTATGACACCACAGAAATAGTCATACTGTGTGGGTCATGACAAATAGAAGCATATCTAAGGCAGGGCGAGAGAGGCAACTACCCTGGGTGCAATGTGCTGGAGTGAGATCAGCAAATACCAATCTCTCGCCATTGAAATTACCCATCGAGCTCTGTGCAGGCAACTGTTTGCTACATTTATAGCAACAGTTTCTTACAATTTAAAAGAAAAAAATGATGTTTTTTAATAAAATATATTAAAGGAGGGTTGGGGTTAGGACACAGAAACAGGACATGAATGGCTGGAGCGGGGGGGGGGGCTGATTTTCATGCATTTGGCCACCTGGTTGGTGTGCCAGTAAAATAACTTTTTTTTTTTGCTGGATGGGTGCATAGATCTAACTGTAAAAAGCCGAACAGTTATGGATTATTACAATGGAGTGCTTTTTTTTCTGGGGTAGGGTGCTGGTACATAGTACCAGCCCAGGGTGCTAGCAGAATCAGCTACAGTATGCTACTGATGACAAACACACTTGATAGTACAGCACTTTTCTATTGTAATAGTTATGGATCCCCTGCCTTAAAGGGTGATGCCTTGAAACTGTTACCCTCTGACTATGCCATAAGTACTTCCTTTGCCTAAGCCATTCCTGTCTGACACAGTTATCTGACAGACAGACAGATGTTACCTGACTCATTCCTCTGCTAATCATGCTGCACACTCTACAGAGCTGTGTATTGACCGCCCCTGCCACATGCTATATGTCCTTACTCAATGCATGTGCCCCAAGAGATGTCACACCATGATATTTGCAGAACAGCTGTTCCCACTGTCAGGAAATTACAAAATGGCTTTATATTTCTTTCTCCAGAGTACAAACTGAGAATAATAACTTCATGCTGTGTTTTTGTGTAATGTGAATAGAGTACATTCATATAAGGCTAGATTCATTAATGTCTATGCTAAGTATACACTGTTCTGAGTAAACAGACAACACAAGCATAACTCATACCTTCTTCCTTCTGTTTTAGTTTTCCTACTGATTTTCTTGCAGCCTTAAATATCGAGGGAGATTCATAAGGGTTACCACGAAGTGTAAACTATGTGTACACTTAATGCAATCTTTCTGAGTAACTAGAAAGCACATGCAATGTGGTAGGGATGTTCTTGAACACAAATACATAAATAAATAAATAAATAATAAATAATGAACAAGCACAGAAATCTGACTAGTTCTAACTTCACCATCAGGAGTGTTGAGGAAAAAAATAAGAAACTTCTCAATTTTTCGTACTGAGGATCACTTGTCTATGCCGAATAAAGGCTTGTTGCTTTGGAACACTACCCAAGTTTCATGATTTTTGGAAATGATTGTGACTGAGCTCATCAACAAAGTTTTAAGACCACTAGTTTCTTTGGTTTTATTGATGTTCTTGAACACAGAACATATGCACTTAATGTAGGAGTTAATTAATCTAGCCTATAATGTTGCCCTGTTCTGGATCTGAACAGCAAGTTATGTAAGTCCACCAACTAATGCTGTATATGAATCACAAGTGCCACAGTGGATGTTGTAACAAAGCTGTGAGACTCCACCTATGTAAAGTTATTACATCATATGACTGTGTTACAAACAATTTGTATAAGAAAAAAAGGATGGGCGAGGTTTCTCCCACTGTAACTATTGACATTATAAAAGTTGTAGTTGTTATTCGTACATAAGAGCATTAGGTCATGCAGTTAATGTGGGTTTTGAACATCTGACTATGCGATAACAGAAGCTACATGATATTATGAAAAATGAATGTGCCATGGTGCAAGTGTTTCAAAAATTGTGAGATATTTGGGTGTTTAAAGCCATAACATCATGTTATTGTTGCAAGGGATATATATGCCTGTAATTTCTTTAAAACACTGTTACTACATGTCTATTTCTCACACAACATTGCCTGCTGCTAAGTGTACCCAAACATACATGATGGGTAATGTAGTTGTCACTGTGATGGAAGAATAGCAATCATGCAGAATGTGTGGACAATCATGGATTCGAACACATGTCTTAGTAAGGCAACGGCATACAGAACATTGCCTCAAATACTCATGCCACAGGAAAAGCCTTTGTAGTTCTCATGGGAAAGCCAGATGTTATCCCATGGCATCATCATTATCCAATAAAGCATTTCTCTATGAAAAATGAGCATAAATTATGTAATATGAATCCCCAGCCATACATGTACACAGTAGACAGCTGGGTGACAACATTCTTACCTACATGCACATTCATAGTCACGGTGAGTTTAAGAAGTAATAGCTGGATTTGAACAGACTACCTAAGGTCACATGGTACAGAACACTGCCTGAATCACATGCACTACACAATATGATTGTAACAGTGCACATCTGAAAGGATGGCATCACTATTCTTTAATACCTTGATTTTCTAAAAAGGTATGAAGAGCAGAGTAACAATGCACAGCTACACATACTAAGTGTTTTAGAAGCCTTCTCTACTCAGTACAGCAAACAAAAACACTCATGGTAGTCAATCTTTTCTGGATTCAAACCTCCTCCCTCTACACTTGCGCAGTCTACAGAGCACAGCATGTATAACCAGTGTCACAGCATAACTCATACTACAACTGTGATGTAGTTAATTTTTGATACAGTGATGCCATTGTGTTTACAAACCTGGGTATTGCAGGAGAGGGGAAGTGTAATAAAAATGTATAGGGTTGTCTCTCTTTGCCAGTAAAAATACATCTCCTAAATGGAAGTTTACAAAACAGGTGTCATGGACAAAATTGTGCATTACAGTTTACACAGTCACATTAGTTAACTAATGGTGGATTCAAACCCCTACCTATCTAGGTCACACAATCTATAGAACAAAGAATTAGCCATAGCCACACGTGCCACAAGAGAAGTCTAATTTGTAAAGGGAGAGAATGCACTTTTGACCTAATGACATCATCAGTGTGATGCAGAGAAGATATTTGTAGTAAAATTGGGATAAGGGGATGGCAGCATCCACTCCCATTTTAAAATCTTCACCTGACTGGAAGCTGATACAATGCATCTGTTCATGAAGCTATATGTACTTGATATTGTAGCCATGCACACAAGTTCACTACTGCGACATTTAAACCTCCTACCTATTTAGTTTCATAATCTAGAGAATATAGCATTAGTCACAAGCACCCCAGGAGAAGTCTGACTCTGAAGAGTACAGAGTGCACTTTTGAAAGGAAAACCTCATCAGTGTGATGCTGAGAAGATGCCTGTGGTAAAAGTAAAATAAAGTGCAGCGGGATCTGTGTCAAAAATTATTCTCTTGAGTGGAAGTGGGCATAGCAGCTCTCTTGTTAAGGCTTTACTTCCATATCAGTAGAAACACATACACAAGTTAACTACTATGAGATTTCAACTTCCTGTCTATCTAGTTACTTAATTTAGATGACACACCATTAGCTGCAAGTGCCACCGGAGAAGTCTGACTTTTATACTGAGAGACTGCACTTATGAAAGGGTGACCTCATCAGTGTGTTGCAGTGAAGATGTTTGTTGTAAAAGTGGGATATGGGAATACTCTTCCAGGTTAAATGTTTCCATGACTAAAATTTAAGACAGCATATCTACTCAGGAAGCTATACGTAACTGATACTAAAGCCACACACCCAGTTCACCACTGTGAGATTTGAACCTCCTATCTATCTACAGAACATAGTATTAACTGCAAGTGCTACAGGAGAAGTCTCCCTCTGAAGGCTAGAGAGTGTTTTTGACAGGATGACCTTATTGCTGTGATGTGGAGAAGATGTCTGTGATAAAAGTGGGATAAAGTGCAGAAGGAGCTGTGTGGAAAGTTAAATTATTCTCCTGAGTAGAAGTGGACACAACATCTCTGTTGTTGAAGTGTTACTTACCTGTCATTAGAACCACACACACACACACACACACACACACACACACACACACACACACACACAAAGTTCACCACTGTGGGAAATGAACCTCCCACCTATCTAGTTAACACAGTATTAGCCACAAGTGCCAGAGGAAAAGCTTGATTTTGAATAGTAGAGTGAGCACTTTTGACAGGTTGATCTTGTCATTGTGTTGCAGAGAGGATATTTGTGTTAAAAGTGGGATAAAGTGCAGAGGGAGCTGTGCCCAAAGTTAAATATACTTCACCTGTGTGGAAGTGGACACATTACATCTGGTGTTGAGGTATACACACACACACACACACACACACACACTCACACAGATGCACACAAACACACACACACATGTTCACCACTTTGAGAACCGAACCTCCTACCTATCTAGTTGCACAATCTAAAGAACACAGTATGAATCTCAAGTGCAAACTTTAACAATGTGAAAAAGCACATTTGTAAGTAGCAATACTTCATGGTTTGGAACATAACTACTGTGCATCACAGGCTTTGGGACAAATGCATGTGTCTGGGCAGACCAACATAACAGCATTTTGTGTGTCCCATGTAAAGACATAATTCTCTGCTAAGATTTATATGCTGTTAAAAAAAGATTTATATACCGTCACTCATGCATCGAATTAATTTGAGGGACATGTACCTGCTTCACAGTATGGGACGCAAATGACATTCATAATTGTAAAACAGAGGATTGTCAAGCAAGCATTCATGACAGTTCATTGCATGAATATTACATGCAAATCATGATAATTTATTGTGTCACTATCAGTTGTCATGTCTCATGTTTGCACAATGTGCATTGGCAATACAAACAGGAACTTTCTAAATATGACAGTGCACTTCTGAATAGCAGTGATGACTTATGTGTGAAAAGTTACACATCATTGTAACACAGCTGCAAGTGTAACTGTTATAGTGCAGGCATACATTAACAGTCTGACTTAACTGAGTCAACATCACTGTAAAATCCAGATACTTTACTTTCAAAATTCCATAAAGACATACAGATGTTGTACAACCTACTCAAAGAATTCAGTGTTGGAAATATTTTTTAACTCTCTCTCCATGAAGTTCACTGTTGGGTAGCTAACTTGTGCAGCTGATGGCAAAGTATTAATGCATGCATAATTATATCTTGAGGTGCTGAACTTAGAATGGGAATTAGCAGTAGTTTCTGGTGCTCTTTGCTGACCTTCGCACAAATAAGCAATACTTACATAAAACTATGTCTGAATCTGATGTAATACAGCACAGATATGTGCTATGGTCATGTTCATTGTGTCATGATTTACACATTTGTCATGATAGTTGCAGTCCTTCATTCCTGATATGTATCATACAGGTGCTTTATGAAACACATGAGGGACCAAGCATGTTATTGCTGCTTGAAACATTGCTTATGAAAACAGTTTTGAATCAAGGAGGTTTATTTGATAACACAGTAGGGATGGGAAAGGGGGGCAGCTGGTGACAGGAATACACATACAGACATACTAAGAGATTGGTTTATAGCTCATTAGTGCACAAATTTGTGTTGTGTTACTCTTCGGTTTGTCATCATAATTATTCAGGCAAGAAGATCGGTGCAAGTCAGTGTTCCCAATAGACAGCAAGCACATTAATACAGCAACAGGATAACAGTGTGTTAAGAACATGTGTAGGCAACACTTACACCCAAAAAAAGTCATACAGAACATTCAAAAACAGATTGGCATACATCTGGATTTGAATCTTGACATTACTCCGAAAGAAATCTATAGACAGGAGGAATATCTAACCACAGCACATAGGAACTCTCACTTCAGAAAATTCAAGTATGACAACAGATTAAAAGCAAAGGAGAATGCTTGTATTATTCTTCAATGCCCTTATGACAATTGCAAAGTCACATAATATGTATATTACATCTATTAACCTAATAAATATGAATCAGTAAAAAGTGAGAACACATACAGACATGGAGACAATGATACAGACACAGAAAGAATGTTAGGATTTTTCTGGGTCATTTATTAACATTGTTGAGATGTGTTAAAGTTATGTTTTGCTTGATAAGTCATCTGTCATGTTATGTGCCATCAAGTGTATAACCATGATTGAGACATAAGCAGGATAAATGTAGGTTGCTAAGATATATAGACAACAACCAAACAGCAAAAATCCACCCAGTGAATAAAGGCAACAGCTATGCATAAAATAGTATACTAAAACCAGTCAATAGTGTGTAATTCTATTTTGTTACCAGATTAAACATGTGCAAATGGGGGTGGCAAGCAGAGGATAGGACAAAGAGGAAAGGATACTGAATGTTTCAGCAGGGTGATGGGAGAGCACCGTGGCTATCCACTTCTTCAGAACATGAATGTAGTATTGTACACACAGTTTCATGACTTTGGAGAGCCACCGACCAGGGATGCGTGACAACAAAATAATGTTGTATAGCCAATTAGAACACATCAATGTGTTAAGATGCCACATAGGTGAAATGAGCTATGTATGGTACATATTTTTTATTTTGTGTGGGACAGGTTTCATTTTTTTTTTTTGTAGCGAGAAGAATGCAGGAGAATATGCTTATGAATGAGAAGGTCAGGTAAGTAGGGTAGGTTAAGTAGCAGGCAAAGACATATAGGACATACAAGACAGACAGGAATGATGATGGACAAAAAAGTTGGGGGCACCATGATAGGGGATAGGTAGGTAGGGGACCAGCTTGAGAACAGTGAGAATTTAGTCCTCACACTCAGAACTGTCATCACTGTCTCCTGTGTCAGTTGCCTGGGTCAGTTCCAAAAGTGCCACTTTTTTAGCAATACAATGCAGGACCTTTTCAACTCTGCAGATTCTGGCATTGATGCTCCTGTCCATAATGACTGTTTTTCATTCCATTAGCATCGATTAATTTTTAATTTACAGTATGTTTCACAAAGCATAGTTATGATGACACCTGATCCAGTAGACATCACTAACATTCAAGTAGCACTCTAAATTCTTGCTAGGGCCATGCAACTAGCAGTGCAACTCCTGGCAGAGGAGGTTCACATTTCCGGGGTGACAATGCTGAACTGACTAGTCTACAATGAGTAACTCACACCTGAACAATTTTCCAGGACATGATGTTTTCACAGTGCTTGATTGCGTTTAGCAGATGCACACAAATTCAACAAATACTTCAAAATCTATCTCTCACACACACACACACACACACACACACACACACACACACACACACACACACACACACACACACACACACACACACACACTATTTATCTATGCAGTACTGTTGCCTGAAATACATATCTTGCTACTGGCTCTGCAAACTGGATACTTGAGGAATAAATTGCTGTTTTAATTGCTCACACTCACTTCTTTGGTGTTAGACATGCCCTTCTGTCCAACCCCCCCCCCCACCCTGTGCAAGTGATGATCTGTAGAGTAGTAAGGGTGGAGCAAAATGGTCTAATGCATTTCAATCCTGAAATGCAGTTCATGAATTCTTCTTTCTGTACCGACATTTCTAAATGCTGGTATAGAAAGCAACTTGCCAACTTCTGGGGTAAGCAGTAACAAGCCAACTTGTTACAGTTTAAATTTTTTTTTTTGCTCTTCCACTGAAGAATGGTTACAGGGAAGGGGTGTGTACCAGAGTGGAGCAGTCCTTTTTTTGCTCTACTTGAATAGTCGAGCCAGCCATGCCTCTGGACTGTGTCCTGTCCTTTGCACATTTCTTTGTGACTTCGAGTTGTATATATGTCTGATGCACAGAGTAGATCATTAATGCTTACTTACTCAGAACCTTACTTTAATGTAAACATTGCAGATTAAATGTTTTTACTCACTGTTCATAATAATTTTGGAATGATTAATTTGGTAATTGCTGACCCTCAATTAATTCGGTAATTGCTGACCCTCACTGTATTTCTGTTACTGTTCTTAATAAGGCAGTTAAAGGAGATGTTTAAGTCTTGCTTACTGTTATAGTTGTGCATATGATGCTAACATTGACCCGCTCACTGGTTTATATACAGTGATCATCTGAAATGCTTGATGTACGGTATTGGGAAAAATTCATAGCTATATACTGCAAACATCAGTCATAAGCTATTACTGACATTTCCAGAGTTATCTTGTACATACAAGATGTATCTTTGAGGGATTCTGTCTACTTGATGCTAACAGAACACAGCCATTACATGGTTAGGTAAAGGCTGTGCAGTTCTGAAGTATCAGTTTTAATATTCGTATGTGGTTAGGCTCTTATATTTTCATTTAAGTGGAAATGTATTCACACTCCAACATCTGCTGGCAGCATCTGCAGCTGGAGGGTCTCCCTTAGACCCCTCATCTGTATCTGCTTGAGCTTCTGGCTCTACCTGTGGTACTCGGAGTTGTGGTCCTGCCTTTTGTTGTCCTTGTTGAAGCTGTTTCCTGACAATGATGCTGTGCAACATGGAACAGACTAACTATTTTAGCAGAGGTTGCTGGGTTGTACTGTAGGGCATCTCCTAACTGGTCTAGACGTGGGAACCTTGATTAAAGCAAGCAGAACAGACATTATCCTAGTTTGAGCATGGGCATTGTTGTGCCTTTGTTCGTTGGAGTTGTGTGGGTTTCTCATAGGTATTATGAGACAAGATTCTACTGCATAACCTGCATCCCCTACTAGATGCCCTTGTGAAAAATCACCCCTAGTAAACTTTGTGTACAGCTCACAGGTGTGCCCTATGTGTGAGCCGTGAAAACTGCCTGGTTACCCACACAAACATTGTAGATGACCATTGGGCATTACAGACAACCTGACAGTTTATAGAGTGGTATCCTTTCCTGTTAATGTACTTTCTTCTCTTTTTACAAAGTGGGTCTTTTACTTCTATGTGTACAATGTATGCCCGCAAAATGTGAAGGAAGTGTGCTATTGCATACAATTCCTGCATGGTTCTTGCTCTCTCTCCCCTCTCGGGTGCACGGGAAATAATATGCCGGCTTGCATGTTGTACTATTGCATTTAGAAACTAATGTAATATATTGCAATTTGAGGCCTGTGACATCCTGTGGGTCACTGCTGCCAGATTGGCAAACACCTGTAGTTAAATATATATATATATATATATATATATATAGATATATATATATATATATATATATATATATATATATATAGCTACTCATGCCTTTGTTTCCATTGAGATGGGTTCTCCATGATTTCCCTGAAGCCTCTGGCAGCAGCAGCACCTTGAATTAAAGCCTGTTGTATATACAGGCTAATGATGGTTACAGCAACACCTAACATGCTGTGTAATTTTGGCTGTAATCCAAAGAGTTTGGGATTTCAGGGCAAATGGCTACAATGAGTATACACAACCGTTTTACTGGTTCCTGAGCTCTACTTTGTTGGGCTGGTTAATTAGCGTGTGATTTGGCTATTTATGCTTTATTAACATATTCTGCTGTCTTCATTTCAAACTCTACACTAAATGTGCAGTCGTTTAATGAATAACAATTGTGCCACAATGCATATGCGATAGCTGCACTTAGAGTAGCCACTCATGAATCAGGCCAATGTTTATGTGTGTGTGTGTGTGTGTGTGTGTGTGTGTGTGTGTGTGTGTGTGTGTGTGTGTGTGTGTGTTTTATTTTTTGCACAATGATAAAACTACACACACACACACACACACACACACACACACACACACACACACACACACACACACACACGAGCACACACACACGTGTCACTCACGCTTTCATTCTATTGAATGAAAAGTTTGTTGACAGAATAAATGCCTGTGAAATCTAATCCAGTGTTTTATTCATCACAAGATATTGAAAGAATGCAGATTTAGTGCATGCAAGTAAGGTAAGTGCAGATTTCAGATACTAAACTTTCAGATATACATTCAGATAGACCGAAAGTTTTGGCATTAGAGGGTAGGAAATGTTTGTCTCAGTGCAGGATAGGGTTAGACTAAGGGCTAATGAAGGGAATAGATTTAGTGTTGTGCATGTGTGTTGTTGCATGTGGTGTGTGTCTGAGCCTGTCTTATATATATATATATATATATATATATATATATATATATATATATATATATATATATATTTATATATGTGTGTGTGTGTGTATATATATATATATATATATATATATATATATATATATATATATGTATATATATATATATATATATATATATATATATATGTGTGTGTGTGTATCTATCTATCTATATATATATATATATATATATATATATATATATATATATATATGCGTGTATGTGTGTGTGTGTGTGTGTGTGTTTATATATACACACACACACAAACACACATACACACACACACACACACACACACACACACACACACACACACACACACACACACGCTCGTGCACATATATAGCTTACAAAACAAATTTCATAACAAATTAGCTAGGCAAAAGAAACACACAGAACAAGTGTATTTGAGCGCATTCATTCTTTAATTGTAAGAGCTTCCTCAGAAATGAGAAAACTGAAAAGTACACTTCAATAAATACATTAAAAACTGTCAATCACACTTAAAACAAATGTCCAGCAAGGAATGCAAGCTAATAAGTAAACTAGTGCAACAATGGAGTTTGCACATATAAGCTGGGGGGGGGGCAAGCCCCCCACACGCAATGTGCAAAGGAACATGTCCCCCTGCAAAAACAAGATATTTTTCTGATTTTTTTTTTTGGGAAACAGTGACACACAGATTAAAGGCTTTAAGAAAGAAAAGCTCACAGCATGGCTTGAAACAGTATATATTGATGTGTTTGTCATAGTAGATAAGCAGGCAGCTGCTTAAACATTCATAATAATTTGGGTTTCAAGTACTCAAAAACATCCTGGACTCTGACAGCCTTCTTGGGCTAACTTTCTGTTTTTCATGCATAGCCTCCTTTCCACTTTCCCCAGTAAATTCAAGGAAAAAGAAGTCTAAAATTAAATTCTCCTTTGCATGTTTTGTTTCACCTTTTGTCATACAATTTCACATTCTCTGCTGTAACTGCTGCCAGATTGGCAAACATGCTCAACATGTGATTTTACTAAAACTGCTGCCAGATTGGCAAACATGCTCAACATGTGATTTTACTAAAACTGCTGCCATATTGGCAAACATGTTCAACATGCGATTTTACTAGTTTTCCCAAATTAACTCAGCAAGTGTTCCTAACATTTATCATATTAAATGCTACAGCCTTCATGGTCAAACCTCAGTGCTCAAGAAATTGATTAGTGTCTAAAACATAAGTTAAACTCATGAAATGATTACTGAGCCATCTGGTAAATAGATATCCCCACAATGTGTGCCTTAGACTACGATTAAATTAAACATTAAAGCATACTAATACAGTAGAAGAAGAGCTGATCCTTTAGGCTATTTACAGAAAATTGATCTCTGTCCAGCAGATGTTTTCTAAAAACTCTGGTGCACAGATAAGCATGCAGCGGTAAAACTGTTTCTTTTTTAAATAATATCATAGTATGCTGGAACGTTGTAGGAGAAAACTGGTCTGCAATAATCCATGAATTAAACTACTTCATTGACCCTAAGAGTCATTTGTTTGCTTGCATTAACAAACTACAGCGGTAGGTTTTAGGCAGGAAACAGTATGTATCGTCATATATGAGCTAATCTGAAAGACATTTCCCTCATTTGAATACATCCTTTTCCCATAGCCTTCTATGTATTTAACCATGTGTTTGTGGGATAATAATATGAAAGGATCAGAGTTTGTAAACTTGCGGAAATGAGTAGCCACACAGGAAGTAGTAATGATTGATGTAGCTAACAGTTGGCACTTAAACTGTTGTGTACAAGTCCAGTTCTTTGTGTTATATGATGTACTTATACAGACATGTGCAGTCAGGTCTGCATATCTTAAGGTTCTGTATCACCTCAAAAAGCCATTCTCATTGCAAGATTTTTCAAAGAAATAAAGCATTCTTCTGATACAGAAAGATGTGTGCCATTTATAACAAAAAAGTAGCACAGTATGGAAGCATTGTTAACAACTGACAATACAATTTCTCTATCTGCCCAATATTCAGATTTAAATGTATTAGTATAATATTTATAGATGCAAGTATAATAAAATAGTATAATGCAGAAACTGTATGTGTTTATATAAATATATATATATATATATATATATATATATATATATATATATATATATATATATATGCAAACATTGTGTATATAATGCTAAAGTTGCATGTTTGACTTAAGGCAAACAAAACATTGCTGCTAGAGAAGTATACATGTACACATGCAGTTGATGAATGTAATAGTAAGAAATGCCTGCCAAAATAAACAAAATAGTTTAAATTATAATACGTTGGATCAGGAAAGTAGAAGAAACAAGGAAACATTTATTCTGGTAATAGATATGGGGTACTTGACATAACAGTTCTGCCCTTTTCACTTTGAATTGGTTTAATGCAAATGTTACACAAATGAAACTTAATGTCTATCACAATCTCATAAGAGTTGTTCAGGAATGTTGTTCCAATTGGGCATCACCCTTTCCATGAAATATTTTTTTTCATGTCTCCTATAAGCTGTCCAGTTTGCAAAATCAGATCATATCCTTTTGTTGTCATACATCAATTTTTTAATATGGTGTGACACAAGGGAAATGCTGCCAGCCCACCTAGCTGGAATTTTGTAAATAATTATATGTCATTTGAGAATATTAATATGATTTATATAGAAATGCAACAAAAGGCGACACTACCAGCCCAGCTAGCTGGAATTTTGTAAATAGTTATGGCATTTGCGAATACCAGTGTGATGCACTTGCTTGTGTTACCAAATGTGTTAGAACTATATGTTATGTGTATATTAAACGACTGGTACAGAAGTGTGTGATGAACAGGGTTTGAACAGTACTGAGCTTCAAGGATGTGTCCACAGTGTACCCTACTGGCAAACAACAGAAATGCATATAAACTATATACCCGTGCAAATGTATATGTTTTAATAGCAGAAACTGGAACATGCAGAGTTAGCTTGCAAAACTTCAAATAAATAAGTTGAAATTAAATTGTATTATGATCGTGCTATACAAGTTAGTTTCAATGCAGCAAGGAGACAGGATGTCTAGAACTAGGGTGCCTTCTGCATTGTTTTGTAAGTGTTTTCATGTTTTATGTATTCTAGCAACTACAAACATCTGAAGGCTATGTGTTTTCACAAGGAGATGTCAAATGCTGCAAAGGGGGGGTTAGCTTGAGAGCTTAAGTCAGGTAGCAAAAAGTGATGTCATCCAAGCTAATCCAGCAGTAATATTTGATATTAATTTAAGAACTCCCTCAGAGAGAGGCTGGGCATTTTGTATTTTGTCTTTGACCTGGAAACATCCACTCATCACCACCTTCTGCACTTGCCTTGCTGTAAGTAGGTTTTTAGGGCATAGTGAGTCTTAGATTCAGATAGGAATATAGTAAAGTATAGCTTAGATGTTTTTTATTTATTTGAGATGTCTTGCAATGTTGTTTTAAATATTTCCTGTGATTTTGAACTCTGAAGTAACTGATTACTTACTGAGTAGTGCCTTGTTCTTTTACTATTTATTTATTATTAAATATATTTAAACCTATCATTGTGGAAGATATCTGTGAGACATATTTAAGCTCTTAGAGTACTTCCATATCTATTTGATGACACTGTACAGGCCACTCCTAAATAGCCTTGCTCTTGGTCAGACTACCATTTCAATTATTAGTAACATTACATAGTAGGATTGGACACCCTTGTTAAGGGCCTTAAAGTAGCTGATAAAGAGTTGGCTGGAGGCAGCTGGAACTACCTTACAGTCTGGGCAGAAGGGTCATAGCTAGTAAACCTGTGCCAGCCTTTCGAAGGTGTGTGTGTGTGTGTGTGTGTGTGTGTGTGTGTGTGTGTGTGTGTGTGTGTGTGTGTGTGTGTGTGTGTGTGTTTGTATATAAATCAAATCTCAAAGTGTGTGTGTGCCAGCTACTTAGGCAGGGACACAAACCACTGGTTGGACAGAGAGGGTGCTGGAAGTTTTGGCTTGGTCACTCGTCTGAGATCTCAAACCTATAGTTGTGCCAGTGGTGAGTTTTACTGGGGATCTGGAGAAAGAAGGAGAAACCAGCCCCAGACTGACTGTGACCTCTGTGTGCTCTTAAGGGAAATTGCACTTTAGTGTGTGTGTGTGTGTGTGTGTGTGTGTGTGTGTGTGTGTGTGTGTGTGTGTGTGTGTGTGTGTGTGTGTGTGTGTGTGTACTTGTCATCCTCCCAAGTGTATGTTCCCCACTGGTGCTAGTGGTGAGGATTGAGGCTCCTTGATTACTGGGCCAGTGCAGGGACATCACATATTAATTGGTTGTCAGTGGTGGGATAGCCGTATCACATATTAATTTGTTTGTAGTGGTGTGGATATTGAATTCCTGTAGCCTGTGAACAGTGGACACTAAGGAAGGTGCTTGTACTCTCAATCAGCCACACAGTGAACATTCAGAGTTTCATATCACAATTGTTTTATTTTTATTTTTTTTTGATAGCTTAGTTAGTCAAGGAGCGCAGGCAAGCATGTCAGCAGAGGAATATGGCAAGCTGACAAGGAGCCAGTTGGCTGAAATGTCCCAGGCCAAAGGACTGGTGTATGCCAACCCGACTAAAGCAGATATGATTGCAGCCTTAGTCACAGCTGCATCACAGAATAGCAACCAGGAGGACAAACAGCCTGGCCTTGGAGATGTACAACTCTCAGTTAAAATCCATCTGGAGTTAAAGACACTTGAGCTGGAGGCCAAGCATTTGGAAATAGAAGCAACAGAGAGACTGAGGCATCTGGTGGCTGAGGAAAATGAGAAACTGAGACGTCTGGAGGCTGAGGAAAATAAGAAACTGTGACGTCTGGAGGCTTAAGAGAATGAGAAGCAGAGGCAACATGAAAAGGAGATGCTGACTCTTTGCGAAAGTCATGGAGGTAATGGGAATGGGAGTAACCAAACCCCAGAAGCAACAAAGGTCAGTAAATTTCTTCCACAATTTACAGAGAGAGAGAATGTTGATAGCTTTATTCATATGTTTAAAAGGGTATATAAACAGTACAATGTTGACCAAGGGCTCTGGGTAGGGTTCCTGACCCCCTTACTCCATGGTAAAGCTGTAACTGCTATTTCTAAATTGTCTGATACTGATTGCTTAAATTATAATAGAATAAAAAAATGTCTTTTAGAATGCTTTCAGTTAACCCCTGAAGCTTATAGGAAAATGTTTCGTGAGCATAGACACAAGGCAGATGAAAGTGTGCATAAATATATTGATGAACTAAGCACTTATTTTCATAAGTGGATGAGTGCATGTCAGGTCACCACTTTTGAAGGGCTGGAAGACCTTTTAGTGAGGGAACAAGCCCTTGGCACTTTGCCTGCAAGCATGAGAATCTGGTTAGCTGATAGGTAATGCAATACTGCAGATGAGTTGGGGAAGAAATGAGACCTACACCTAGTAAGCAGGGCATCACTGTACCTGAAAGGGATACCCAGTGCTGCTCATGGGTCTAAGGGAGCATATGGGGGGCAGCCCAGACCACCCCAAAAGAGTTCACCAGTAGCAGGGGTAGTCACTAGTCCAGGTATATGTCCAGGACCAAGGGTTAAATGTTTTAAATGCAACCAGTGGGGCCATGTAGCATATAGATGTCCACGGAGGCAAGGTGGGGAACAAAAGGTGGGAGAGTCAGTAAGTGGGAATGACAGAATGCCAGCAGTAAGTTGTCTCAAGACAACAGGGGTAACAAACTACCACAAGAGGTTATATCCTAACTTAGTAAATGAGAAAGAGGCCATTGCTAAGAGAGTCACAGTCTCTGACCTAACCATTGTGAAGCCTGCAATGGTTAAAGAGGAGCACTACTTGCCTGGGCAGTCTAGTCCAGTCAGAGCTTTAGGAGCGACCCCATTCCAAATACCTTTGGCTAGGGTTCACCTTGACTGAGAAGGTGGAAAAGGAAGCCAGCAAGTAGGTGTTTTGAGGATATCCCTGCAGATGTCCTGATAGGGAATGATTTTGATAATGCAGTACCTTGTATGCATGCATAGGTTCATAGGTTCATAGGTTCATACTAGGCTATCTGCCCAAGGGCATTTATAAGCCTAGCCCATAGTTATGTGGCTTTCACCACCCCTTTAGCTTGAATAAAAACTATGCCTATCATTTTTCTGTGCCTCTGTCAAGCAGTGACACTGAAGTAATCCCTGGGGTATATCTGCGATAACAGATTAGTACTAGGTTAACTGCCCTTGCAAGACATTTTAAGCCTAGCCAATTATCCCCTGTGAGATTCAAACCCTGTACCTTGCGTTTGTAAGGCAAACACCTTAACCATTAGGCCACCGTCCCAACCCAAGACAAGCATGTGGGACTGGTAGCCTGGAGAGACCCAGACAGACCTCACATTTTCAGCCAGGACTGGTGAAGTAGCTACTTCAGGGAGGGAGCTACCCTGTAGCAATGAGACTGAAGGTGAGCCACAGTTGCTTGTTAGTACTGATGTTCCCTTGGACAGAGTGACTGCAAGGGCAGAGGTGAGTAATAGTACCCAGGCTGACAGTGAGGCACCACTGTCAGAGAATACCAGACTTCCTGTGGAAGGGGAGCTGGGAAGCATTACAAAGAGAGAGAGTTGAGACAGGCTCAGCTCTCAGACTCTACATTACAAGGCCTGAGTGAGGTAGCCAGTGAGGCACTTGATTCTCAAGGGAAAGGGGAATCTGTATACTGGGACAAAGGGTTACTGTATAGAGACTGGACCCCTGAGGTAAGGTTAGAGGGTGAGAAAATACAGCAGTTGGTAGTCCCCAGAGCCTACCATCTGGCACTTCTAGCCATAGCCCATGATATTCCCTTTGCAGGACATATGGGCATAAAGAGTACCAAGAGTTGTATTATGTAGAACTTCTATTGGCCTGGGATGTCCGATGATGTAACAGGGTACTGTAGGACCTGTGAGCAGTGCCAGAAGGTAGACAAGGCAGGAGACAAGGTGAAAGTTCCTTTGATGCCTTTGCCTGTAATTGAGGAGCCATTTCGGGGGGTAGCTATGGATATTGTGATGCCTCTGAGTACCCTAAGTTCCAAAGGGAAAAATGATATTCTAGTGGTAGTAGATTATGCTACCAGATACCCTGAGGCAGTGGATTCACTACTATGACATCTCCTATGGGCGGCGCAGTAGTGCAGCAGTTAACATTGTCACCTCACAGCAAAAGGTGCTCTGGTTTGAGTCTTGGCTGGGGTGCCTTCTGTGTGTAGTCTGCATGTCCTCCTTGCATTTACATGGGTTTCTTCCAGGTACTCTGGTTTCCTCCCACATTCCAATGACATGTGTCTGGAGTGTTGCTCCCTGGGCCTCAGCTGAAAATAGGCTTTGTCATAGTCGGACTTTCCCGGTCATCAAATGTTAAAATAAAAAAAATGTTACTTTTCAAGACACCTTCCCATGGATTCTGAAAGAACCCCATGGCTTACTATTTTGTGATTCAGAAATACATTAGCTACAATGAGGAAAGTTCATGTTATCAGCTAATTTGCATGTTTCTGAATTACTGTTAACTACAGTGAGTAATAAGCAGCAGTTTTCTGTGATAGTTAATTCTAGCGGCCAATGTATCATTTTAGCACAGGCACCACCCCTCATTTACACTCCCACGTACAATATACACATTCAAACACACACACACACACACACACACACACACGCACGCACACACACACACACACACATGCACACACGCATACACGCACACACACACACACACACACACACGCACACACACACACACACACACACATCTTTTTAATTTACCCCCTCAGTAACCTTCCACTGCTACCTCACAGGCAGACACACATTTATACATACACACCACCTTGCAGCAATTGACCACACAGCTCTTGCATCTACTGCAATGTATGAACATGGCCTTTTGGCTGTGTTCATTCATGTGAGTGGCCATTCTAATTTAGACAACTGAATGATTCTCTGAATCAGTCTGCTTTCCTACAGGCAGTTCTCAGAAAGAGCACATAGCTAATTAGCATATGTGGAATACCTCATTAGTATCTTGCTTGGCCTTGTTGGCAGACCACAGTGATGTTTCATGTCTTTGTGCAAAAGCACTGTGGTAGGACTGTCTCTGATTTTGAACAATGTTACTGCTAAGAGGTGTACGTCTTGTATATACCTTGTGTATACCTTATGGTATCTTTTATGAATTTGGGCCCTTGTCTTTTTAGGAAGCAAGAAACTCCTACTGATGCATTTAGCATGGAAATACAGGAGCCTATAAATTAATTTAGTAAGTGAGGCACTGTGGATTTAGTCTTTCATGATGCCATACCAAGATTTTTCAGCAGGACATCCTTATCAACAAAGTAAAATTAAAAAAAGAAAAAACATACTTTCTTGCTACAAAAATTATATAATTTGATGTTCATCATATTGCTTACCACTGCAGTTGCCTTAGCTATATGGGTTATATCTTGCCAAGGATCAGCCAGCCAGCTTCCAAAGCTTCAGGACACCTTCCATGCATCCAAACTGTCAGGCAACTCGAGATGAGCTGACTAAAAGACAAGATGGGGCATGAAGTCCTTCAGATCTTTACTGCCCCGGAAAAGCATGATCCTCTGAGGCTTTCAAGGATTGACGGTTGATTTGTGCTTTCCTTTGCTGGACAGATAAGTTCCCTTTGGGGGGATAACTTCCATTTTCTTAATTTTATTAATGTTTTATTATTTTCCTCTTCTGGAAAGTTATTTTAAAGCTAGGAGTATTCTGTTTTAACAGACCGTCTCAAAAGAGTAACTTACTTTTAAAAGTGGTGTAAAGTAACTGAAAACATTTATGGTGGAGAAATTGTGCCTATTTTACTTTTGTGTGACTGACATAGTGTTTTAACATGATTTTTTATTGTGATTTTGTGTCAAAAAAGTAACTTTTGTTGACTAGTAGTGTTTACTAGCAATTGGAGCTTGTCTTCCCTGTGAAAGAGGCACCATTTACAGTTTGACCATGGAACAGACTACCGGTTCCATGATCAGTCCTTCTTCCAACACAAAAAGAAAAAAATTATCAAACAGCTTTTGCCACCACACCAGGCTAGCAACATGCCTTAACATTAGATGTGACCCTGCTGTGGTCATATGATGTACCTTAGACCACTCATCTTTTACCCCAAATCCCTCTGGTGTAGCACCTACAGCCACTATGGACCAGGGGTTAGCCACATCTTCTGTGGCTGTTGAGGGCCTCTCAGTGGGAAAAGGAGAGACATTCTTGTCAGTCCTGGGAGAGGGAACAAGGAAGTATTCCATGTTGTGTCAGAATGCTTTGCCCATCCCTGGGAAATCTGCTGTTGCCATTAGTAATACAGTTGGCTCCATTTTTTTCCTTTGAAAAAGAAACAGAAAACCAAGCATGTATCTACTCCTCCTCAAATTTCTTTAGATAGGAATAGTTTACTGAGTGTGGCTCAGGGTTTAATTCAGGCTATTGATCCTTCCTGTAAAGTAGTTTCTGGAGAAACAGAGAGGGATTCCTCCTTACCTGAAGAGATTCAAGATTCTGAATCTGAAGAGGAAGATGTGGGGAGAAAAAACATGTTTTTTCTCCCTTTGGGCTTTCCTCTTTCTCTGAGACTATTGCTAGAATGTGCCAGTTCCTTCAGTGGGAGAACATTGAGGTTTCTCAGTCCCTCAGGAAATACTATGAGTTGTTACAGAAGGATTTTCCAAAACATACACCACTTCCTACTGTACTGTCTACTGTAGAAGATGTGTGTATAGAAGATGTTAATTCCAATCCTACTCTTTCTGATAAGGATGGGAAAATGACTGAGAGGTATAAGAAAAACAGGTCCCATTCAGAAGATTAAATCAACGGAAAGTCGAACTTCATATGGTCAAGACCATATGATCAACTTTCTGAAATGTCGAAGCTTTTGAATGGAGATTGCAGTATAACAGAGATCAGGGAATTTACCCTTTTCCCCATTGAAGTGCACTCTCAGAGTTGGGATATATAATATGCAGGGGGGTAGCGGAGTGCAGGAGGGCTTTCTTCTCTGCAAAAATGTAGATTTTTGTTGTTTTGCATCGTGCAACTTTTCGGAAAGTGAATCATATGGTCTTGACCATATGAAATTCACCTTTCTGTTGAGTCGATCTTCTGAATGGGATCCAGGAAAAAAAGAGTATAATTCTGCAACTTTAATTTTCAGAATTTTGAATTGTCAAGCTCATATGTTATAGTATGTTCTGACAAATTGTGACGCTATGAGGAATGTTTTCTCTACATTTTTTCTTGTCAGGAAAAATCTGCTTTAAATAACTTAGTTTCTTCTATTGCATAGGTCACAACCCATTGGTTACAGTGTGTGTATGATTTTGTTGATACTTCTTCCAGGGCTAGGTTTGCATGGCTGCATTCTCAGAACCTCCCAGATGATGTTAAAAATGAGATTTTAAAATCTGCCTTGGATGGAGATTTAGTGTTTGGCCCCTGTGCTGTAGAGGTGATCAAAAGTGCAATGAAAGGGGCAAGACGATCCAGGGAATCTATTAAGATTTTACATCCCTTCTTTTCCAAATTTTCCAAAGAATTTTGGTAAAAAGCGGAATAAATAGTCTCAACAAAATACAGGTAAACAGATGTTTAAGAAGTGTCAAGGGGGTTCCAAAAAGAAGTCTCAGACCTCCAAAAACCAAGGACAGTCCAACAAGTCTGAAGAGACTTTGTGATCCCCTCCCACCCTGGTCCCTTTTTCCTTCCAGAAAATCTGAATCTCCTTTTTTATCTTTGACAACAGATAGCTTCAGACAAATGGGTTCTGAAAATTTTTCAAGATTATAGATGGCAATTGGAGGAAATTCCTCCTTTCTAGGGGGTCATTCCTTGTCCTCCAGATCAGACTCTTTTGTTTCCACCACTTCTTCATCACATGCTGTCGCAAGGAGTGATAGAACCAGCTCCTCCTTCCCAAGTGGGGAAGAGTTTTTATTCAAGGATGTTCCTAGTGATAAGAAAGAAAATTCTTGAAGACCACTTCTGTATCTTTCTTTTCTAAACTTGTTTGTGATAATGCCCAGATTCAAAATGATGTCACCTCACAGCCTGTTTCCTCTTCTTTCTTTTTCAAGTTTCCTGACAACACTAGACTTAAAAGATGAATATCATCACATCCTTATTCATCCAGACTTGAGATGTTTCTTAAGATTCTGTGTGTCTGGATCACATTATCAGTTATCTGCCTTACCATCTGAACTATCCACAGTACCAAGAGTGTTCACGAAGTGCATAGCTTTAGTTACAGTTCATTGCAGGCTGCAGGGTATCCATGTTTTTCCATATTTAGATGACTTGCTTATGTTTGGAGAGTCTTTTTTAAAGTGTCAGGAATCTCTGTCTAGGGTGAGAGATCTCTTACACAAGCTGGGATTTCAAGAGAACATTAAAAGTATTTCTTTATTCCTTCACACAAGACTGCATTCCTAGGATATCAACTAGGCATCTCAGTTCAAAGAACCTTTCTTCCACAGGAAAAAAATATATCTTTATCTATGTGTATTCCTAAGGTTTTCCACACAGATTTCGGTCACTGCAAGGGAATACTTCAAGATTTTGGATCTAATGACATCCATGATTCTCATGTTACCAATTCCACACGAGAAAGATACAGTGGTATCTGAAGTCTCTTTGGTCTCAGCATCAACATCCTTTATCTTTTCAAATCACAGTGCTGGTGTTTGTCAGAAGAGAAATCCAGGTCTGTCCTTCTCCCTCCCTGCTCCATGGCAGTCAGTCACCACAGATGCTTCGGACTTTGTCTGGGTAGCAGTTTCAGGAGGGATTAAGGTACAGGGGGAATGGGACACCAAGGACAGACATAATTACCAAGGAGACACTTGCCCTGATCAAGGCACTCCACTCTCTGAACCATCTTTGGTTCCTTGGACCTCTTCAAGTGGTTACAGACAAGACCACAGTAATGTGATACATCAGCAGGCCAGTGGGAGCAAAGTCGTACCTCCTTTGCAGACTAGCCATGTTAGCTTGGGATATAGCTTCACAGCACAGACTCACTCTGCAATCATCCTACATTTCCATCAGAGCAAAGTTGTATGGTAGACAAGCTGAGCAGGACTAGGGCTGAAAACTAGATCAGAGTGTCTTCCAAGATTTGATCCATCTGTGGTGAATTTCTCAAGTAGACCTCTTTACCTCCTCTCTGAACAATCAACTGGCAAGTTTCTGTTCCAGGACTCCATGAAAGAAGATCTCGAAAACAGATGCCTTATTTTCCTTGGACAGGAATGTTCCTGTATGCTTTTCCACCCTTTCCACTAATATCCAGGGTACTTCTGAAGATTCAGAATGACTCCCTTAAAATCATTGTGGTGACTCCTTTCTAGCCCAAGCAATTGTGGTTCTCCCTTCTTTTGGAAATGGACAGAGGCAATTACGAAAAGGTTCCTCACAGACTGGATCTACTCACACAAGAACAGGGGTGTTTGATACACCCCATCAGTCATCTTCAACTGACTGCCTGGATGATAGAGTATTAATACCTTTTAGGTGCCTGTTTCCTGAGGATGTGCAGCAGGTACTAATGCAGGCAAGAAAATCATATATTAGCAAATGGAAAAGGTTTTCTAGCTGGAACCAACAACGCAACCAGCATCCATTCAGGGTCTTTGCTTCTACAATATTGTATGAGTTGCTATCCTTTGGCCTATCTTATCCCTCTGTCAAGATTCATTT
This sequence comes from Protopterus annectens, assembly GCF_019279795.1. Taxonomy (NCBI): domain Eukaryota; kingdom Metazoa; phylum Chordata; order Ceratodontiformes; family Protopteridae; genus Protopterus; species Protopterus annectens. The sequence goes on from NC_056727.1 coordinate 545,336,694, forward strand.
ATCAGCCATTTCAGCATGTCTGCCCATGGATCCTCCTCTTTCAATACAGTCTTATGTCAAAATATTCATGAAAGTGGTTTTGAATAAGAGGTATCCAAGTAAACCAGAGGCCCCTCCTTGTGATTTTAATTTTGTTAGAGGAAACTAAGACTTGCTCCTTTTGAAACAGCTAATCTGGCTAACTTGAGGTTCTTAATATAGAAAATAGTTTTACTGATTGCTCTGATCTCTGCAAGAAAGGTACTTCAGTAGCAAGCTCTTATGGTGAGTGACTCTGTCTCATTTTCCACAGGGACAAGGTTTTTTTGAAAACTAATCTTTCTTTTATGCCTACACTGGTATCCGTGTTTACTTTGAGCCAATCTCTTCATCTCCCTGTTTTCTTTCCTGAATCTAAAAATGAGGGAAAAAGGATACTCCATACCTTGGATGTCCACAAACAACTCAGGTATTGTCTTGAGAGAACTAAATCTTTCAGATCTTCAGATCAATTGTTCATTTCTTGTGAAGGTAAGAAAAAGGGACAACCTGTGTCAAAACAGATTATTTCCAAATGGTTGTCTAAGGCTGTTAACTTTTGTCATACTCACCATAACAAAGATCTTCCAGGCAGGGTCAAGGCCCACTCTGCCATGGACTTGGCTTCATCCATGGCTTTTTGGAAAAGGTTGATTTCTAGACGTATTCTAAAAGCCACTAGTTAGTCCTCGGTACATACTTTTACAAAGCACTATAAGCCTGATTCCTTCTCTGGGTCCAGATCAAGCTTTGCTAGAACCATTCTACCAGGGATCCTAGACTCTTCTCCTTCAGCCTTAGCTAAGGTAATCTACTCATATAGCTAAGACTACTGCAGCAATGATCAATATGATGAACATAGTACAGCTGTGTAAGTAAAACTTACCATAATAGTAGATGTTTGAATGATCACTACTGGAGTAGCCACTCCCTCCCTTAATCCCCCTTGTTTTTTGGTGGGTTTTTTATGCCAGTGTGTGGTCATTTATCTTTTGTTTTTTTCCTAGCATTGTCCTTTCAGGGCTTGGCCTCCTATTTCCACTGGTCAGAAAGCTCTGAAGGCCTTCGCACCCAAACTTGTCTTTTAATCAGCTTGAGCTGCCTGCAATTTGAGTACATGGAAGGTGCCCTGATGCTTTGGAAGCTGACCAGCTGTAATATCCTTATAGATAAGGCTACTGCAGCAGTAATTATTTGAACATCTACTGCTAAGGTAAGTTTTACTTACACAGCTGCACTGTATAATACCTGACATGGAGATCATATCCATATTCAAGGGTTTGTTACACCTGCTCCAGAAAGTCACCAATACTGTTTAAGACTATAGGTGTTAAGGTCTTCAAGTCTCTCTCTTTAGTTGGCCCCTAATGGAGAAGGTGCATTTCTATTGTTGTCATCCCTTTAAATGCAACTAGTCTGTTTGCATCCTTAAAAATGTTAGATCTCCAAAATGGCTGCCTGCTGTAATTCTGAGAACTATAACTTTCAGTTCTTGGAACTGCAAGCCTTTATTAGCAAATGTGGGGAAATATAAACTAATTCAGAATATGGAGTTTCTTGACATATTCTCCTTACTCTGAGTTACAGAAATGCAAGAGTTAGTACATATCACTGGCCGGGGCTGTGGGGTATATAGCCACCCACATCCTCCACTGTGCAAATTCCTTAATTATATGGGAATGACTTTCACAATCTGGGCTTTTCATCATACAATCATAATTTATTTTTCACACTTTTGGAGGTCACACTATCTGTGTCCTGCAGTTCTAACAGGGCATTCTCCCAGTGACACCTTACCGCTGCTGCTGTCCAGTTTTGCAATCCTTCCTGTGTTGCATATCATTCTTTTATTGTTGCGTCAAATTAAAGTTGTCATGTTTTAGACCATTCACCGTCTCTGGCTATATCTGTTCTACTCTGATACACACCTTTTGTGTGCTGTGGGTTAGAACTTTGTGTCTAGTGTGTCCCGCCATTTTTGTTAAAAGCAACACTGGCTAAACATAGCCTTTAATGCCTGAAGACTTTAATAGGAATGCCTATTCAATCACAAAGCATTATTTTATTTCTCCTCATCCACCAGGTCTTGTCAAATGGCTCCCTTCCCTTGACCAAGTGAGCTGTTTGGTCCTCTCTTGGGAATGAGACTCAGGCACTCTTTAGCCAGTGCGGTGGCTTTGTGCCCCAGTCTTTCCTTTGCTGTAGGGCCTCATCAGCCTGTTCCTTTCCTAGGAGAGCTGGCAAGGAGCAGGCCAGACTGCTAGCTCATTGGATATTTGTTTGAAAATTGTCACTGCATTTGTCCTAAATGACAGTAGTGAACTTACCAGTTTTGTAGTACACACAGAGTTAAAATAAACTCACTAATGCTTTTTGTTTGAAAGCCATTACTGTATGTGCCATAAAGGACAGCATTGAGCCAATCAAAGTTATGCATGTGGCAGTTCCTCAGGCAGCTGCTTCTGAGTGATTGCTGCTAGTATTTTCATCATGGTACATCATTTTACATTTTGTAGAATTTATGTTATATCCTCATTACTGGCAGATCAGTCATTGATAATAAGCTGTAGACCTGCAATTTCTACCCATCATATAACATGGATGTGCCCTAAACTAAGCCTACAACTAAAGGAGTTCATGCTTAGGGCATTGCATGGCATACTAATATTCAGGAGCACCCGTCCCCTGCCTAAATAGCAATATGTTGCTTGCACATGTAAGCATGCCAATGAATATATCTCTGCATTTCCAAAACAAATGATGGCACCAACGACTGAAGTATTAATGAAAATAAAATACTACAAGAGAAAGAGGAGCATATAAATCTAATATAATAACCTGTCAAGCCACAGCTCTATCCAGTAGCCAAGAATATACGGTCTATAGTTTGTGTGTCCTAATTGCTTTTATGTTATAAAACAGTAAATTTCTCTTTCTTTTTCCTTCTGCTGATTTGAGTCCTTCCAGTGTCATACTTTTAAACTGGATAGCTACATCATTAAATTGTTCCCATATCTCCATGTCTCCGCCTTCTGAAGCAAAGCACATTTTATCCAGGATATGTAGTGGTCCATTTCACTGTTTTTGTTTCTATTTAGAACTGATGGCTTTTAATGATTGCAGATTTGAGTCTGAACTTACCACGATAGTAATGCTGTAGTATAGATGGAAACATAAGCATTCACAATGAGACAGCCTATTGCGAAGAAGCACACAATAATTATTTTTGCAGATAACAAGAAGATTCCAAGTACCTTGACTTAAAGTGCTGTGCTGAATAAATAAAGATCTAAGTTTGAATCCTATATCACCAAGAAACAATACTTAATTTTTATGATCCCTTAACCATGCTAACCCCCGATGAACTTCTCTTGCTTTAACTATTTACCCTTTACTTTGTGTGGCTACCACCACAATACTATGGGTACAGCTACAAGACAGAACCTGCTGTGATCTAATACCTTATACATCAAATCAGACAGTACAAGACATTAAGTTTGTATATTTGTTTGGCTTTTATTAGGTGAATAATATATTCAAAGCAAATAAACAAAACAGTTTCACAGCATGTTTTGCTAGTACTAAGAGAGAAACACTCGTACCTCATGCTTTATCCTATGGGATGGTATAATGTGTATGGGAATCAAAACCTAAGTGAAAGTGCTTTATGATGATTTCAGAGTATTTTAAACGTTATGTGTTATACACTTTCTCTTTCTTACATTATGTGTTATCTGATTTATTAGTGGGTTTCTACTTTCAAAAGCTCTATAATTTTGTATCAGAAAAACAAATAACTTGGGAATGCATAAAGAGCATCTGAAGTGTTTGGCTCTGTGGCTTAAACTGAAATCATATAATTCCAGCATAATTGCTCGCATATGGCATTCTTCCCCTATAATCTTCTCTTTTATTTTGTGGGTGGGGGGGTTGACTTCTGAGATTTTCTGAGCCTGCTGCTTTATCATTAGGACCACTCTGGCCTCACCCTAACCACGGCTGAGGGTGTGTTTATGCATCTGCCACTAAAGTCATTCTAAGATCGGTTTTCAGGAGAGTGGGAGGCATCACAGCAGACTTTCTTGCCTCTTGCAGTGATAGATTTGAACCTTTGTCCTACTTCTTCCTCTCTGCACACATAACATGTATAATGAAATAACAGTTTCACAGTAACTAAAGGGTTTCATATGGCTGCACATTCTGCTGTATGTTTTCAGTATATCACTGTTTTAACTATACCATTTTCTTTGATTGATTCATACTTTTTAACTTTTGCTTCATACTTCCCTGACCATGGCATCAGCTTCTTACAGTGATGCGTAAAGTAGTTGTTGTGTCTTTCAGCTTTTCCCGGTTAGGGGCCACCACAGTGGAACTCCGGTCCGCTAATGATTGGTAGTAGATTTTTACGTGCCGAATTGCCAGCTCTGACGCACAACCTTCAATGAAGGTATGCCCATTCATGCATGCCTCCACACAGAAGATGCTTTAGCTGAGAATCGAACAGAACAATGTCTTATTGTGAGGCGACAACGCTACCGCAGCACCACCACCGCAAAGTAGTAAAATGGCTTATTTTCTAACTCTATAAGTTCCTGTTGCCTGGCTAGAAGGTGGTAAGCAGGGAGTAGGTGGTCTGCAGCCATGTGTGTCACTTAAAGCTGTACCTTCACTTCCTTCTTGTTAGGAACCAGTCAATATCCCTTGCTTGTACTTAAGGACTGCTATATGGTTGGTACCATCTGACTGCATATATAATACAGTGTCATCATTCTATGGCACATATCATTAAAATAATTATAAAAGTGTAAGTATATTCAGTATTTTGAGAATGAATGTTATATTATATGAAAACTTTGCTGAATGTTGTACTTGAGATGAATAAATATTTACTGTCCCTAATCTTAGCACAAATGCAGATTAAGTACAGTGGTTTCCTGTGAGCTTTATAGTATTACAAATATACAAAGCCCATTCCAGCATGTTTTTATTAATACTTGTATTTTGTTTTCTGTTGTAATAGTACAACACACAAAGATCATCAAATATTTGCTTGTGTGGTCATAAATGAATAAAAAATTGAATAACTTGCCTCAGCACGGATCTGAAATAATAATAAGGTAATAATGGTTCATAGCAAGAATAAAAGTTTAGGACATTTAGTACAGAATTTTTCTTTTCTCAATTGCTTTTGTGAAATTAGTTTCTAAATTACAACTAATGCAGCTCACCAATGAAACCATTTTTCTTTCAGAACAAGAAGTTACAAGGTCTATTTTTCTAAGAGCCCACATCATTTACCTACTGGTGAAAACATTTAAAACGCCTTGTCCATAAGCCCATAGCAAACCTAGAAGGCAAAGCAATCTCCAATGATAAAAAAGTAACCACCATTTTGCTCACTTGTCTGCAATGCAAAAAAAAAGTGTTGGCATGCTGTGAGAGTGAACTGAGATGATTGCAAAGGAGGAGAACTAAAATCCATCTCTGAAAGTAATGTTGGCATCAACTCAGGTTCCCAACACAGCTTTTCTTACCTGGAAAAACTGCATTCTGTGTTGTACTTGTATGGATAATTCTGTTAACTGTGGTTTTAGTGAAGCAAATCAAAATTCTACAGTATGTGACAAGATGTTTCAGAAGGGTAAAGTAGCTTGAATTCTCAGTTCTTACATTTTTACAGGCTTGGAATAACAGCTGATGATTGTGTAGACTGACAACTGAGGAACCAATAGAAGTGGGTGCGAAGGAAGAAGGTTCAAGGCTGTGGTAAACGTTAAGCAAGAATTAGGAAGGGCCATTCAAATGGCCCAGTAATCCTGGCTTGATAGATAAGGAGTGGTAGTTTATAGACGTCGGTTGGCTGATCCCTGCTATTTTCCTTCAGACCACCATGATGGAGTAGTCCATAAGGAAACCAAGAAAGTATATTTACACTCGCAGCGAAGCACCAGTTTTAAAACAGTTGGCAGACTGAATAATAATAATAATAATAATAATAATATGAAGACACTGTGATTTATAGCAGCATGCAGATCAAACTGCACAGAGGTATTTCCTTCAGCAAGTATATAAAGGAGAGAAATACCTTGTTGTAAGACAACCAGGTAGGCAAGACAGCTGCAAACTCTAGGTGTTAATCTTTATAACCTTGTGCAGATCTTCCCCCATTTGCATCACTCTGCTTGTTTCCATCTTTAATCAAATCCAGAGCTTTAACCAGAACAGCAGGAAGGGGGAAGCTGTACCAGGTACAGCTGCTTGGGGGCTAGAAATACAGGTGTTGATGGCTCAAAATGCAGCACCAGCATTCATTTATACAGCCAAAAGGATAAAGGGGCTTCAAAAATGAATGCCACTACTGCATTTTGTGTTTGTGGCCAAGCTCACTGAGTGCTAGTACATGTAGTAACCTGCTTGCCACAGTTACAGGATAGAATGCTTTTTTTTCTTTTTTGAGTCCTTAACTTTGAGTTGTGGGGCAAAAATAAGGGGAAGTACTCTCAATTTGACCATGTTGCTTGAACTTCTCACTGACAACCTGATTTTTGGCCCACAATAACTCTTCTACATTCAGGGATTACTATAGAAACACTTACTATTTACTGGTGTAATTAATTAGCACAGATTGTAAAGCTCCCAGAAAACCTTGTACCTGAGGAGATTATTTTTCTTCTGAATTCTGCTCCCTCCTGAACAGATGCATTACAGTATCTGTACCAGTCTGATGTAAGCATAATGGCTAGTTTAAAATGAAACACATATGGTACAACTACCACATCAATGAAACATCTCCTGTTCATCTCTAGAAGACGTCCACTTCATCATTAGAAAACAAATTTAAAACTGATAAGCAAGTCCCTCAAATTTAGCAGTTGGAAGTACAAAGACAACTATGAACCTAGACTTACAACTGATTCAAAAAACAGCCATAAAACCTTCTTCAGATGCATTATGAAGTTTAGAAATAATGAACAACTCTGTTCTAAACTTATATTGAATGGTATCTCATTTTCTGACCTCAAGGACATAGTTACTATTCTAATGGACAAATTCTTTACAGATTTCATCACACCCACCTAACTGTCTGGCTTCCCTCATTCCACCACAGCTTCCTCCTAAAAATTACATTAGGCCAAGCCCATTTCCTACTTTCCAAAATTAAACATACTAGTTCTATGGGTCCTGACAATATTCCTGGATGTCAGCAGAAAAGTGTTAAAGTATAATCTCGCAAAACACTTCCATTAATTCTTCTACCTGAGTCTCTATACTGGTTATATCACCATGATATGGACAACAGAGTTGGGTCATGGTCAGATGGGGCCATAGGCAGCTTAATGGATTAGAACCCCTCCCCCCACTGCACCACTGCAACCATTCCGGTGTCCCTCACTAGTTACCATAACGCTGTTCAGGATGCATGAGTAACAGTAACCTTCCCTGCCCTTGAACCTCACACTCAGTGAAACTGCATTGATACCCACATTTATAAAATGTGCATTGGACCACTGACAGATTAAGTGTATCTTTGGTCTGTTTTCAAACCATTGATCGCCTGCATACATTTGTAGAACCAGGCATAAATGCATGTGTTCTTTGATTCACCTTTCTGATTTATTAAATTATATTTCTTGTTTAATACAGCACCACTTGTTAGAGCTTGTTTTAAATTTACAGTTTTGAACATTTTCCACTTAGCAGTGAAACAAAAGTTGTTGTGTCTTTCTGCTTTTTCCAAGTTAGGGGTCGCTACAGCAGAACTCCGGTCCGCTAATGATTGGCAGTAGATTTTTACGTACCGAGATGCCGGCTCTGGCGCACAACCTTCAACGAAGGTACGCCCATTCACGCATGTCTCCAGACAGAAGATGCTCTAGCTGAGAATCAAACACGACAACGTCTTACTGTGCAGTGAAACAAAAGTATTAACCAATAATGACAGAACTATCCATTTCACAACATTTCAACCATAAAAGGCCACTCAAACTGCGGTCATTGTAAACCACCAATATCAGTCAATATACACAATCTCTGCAGAAGTAAAAGTCATCTGAGTAATTCCACATTAAAAAGAGTTGTAGTTAATGAAGAAGTTGTTGCTGGCAAACAGCTCTGCATTTCAGTACTTCATCTACAAATTCAGTGCCTGCTGCCCTTGAAGAACAAATTGCCTACGTCACATTAAAAATAACAAAAATGGTGTGCTGCTGATATGCAATAGAGAATGACTGGGAAACACTGACAACAGGTTCATACTTACTATGCAGCTCATCCACAGGAGGGTTCACTTAGGATTGCAGCACACCCCCAGCAAATATTGAATGGTAATATCAGCAGTCGATCTTCCTGGTGTGGGAAGAGACCCAACAGACTTCTGCACCAAAAGCAAGTTTGCTACCTGTTGCATAACAGACACAACAACACAGGAAAAGATTCTATGACTGACATTAACAGTCTGCAATCCTCACTGATTTAAAAAAAAAAGAACGAAAATTAAAGGAGCAGTTGTTATGAAGGCTCAAGGCACTTGTCTGCTTATAGTTAAGGTACAGGGTTTGACTTTGTGCAAAGCCACTTAACTAGACAGTGTCCCTAACTGAGGCATTTCTCACACACACCTCCCTGTTTGTTCTAATTGCAGCTATGCACTCACTGGAATGGTGTTTGGACTGGCTTGCTCTGCTCATCTCCTGTGACATTTTCCTACTTAAATCTCCCATACTTTTCTAAAGACTTTGTGCTTGTCATCTTTATGGAAGTTCACTAATATCCTAACACTGATGTTTGCCGTGATTGCTCTACTTGATGTTCTCCTGCGATGACCTAATTCTGGGCTTGCACTTGCTGTCCTTACAGAAGTTCTCCTGTAAGGTCCTAACACTAGGGTTATTTCATTTTTTTTTATCTATGTATTTTTTTATAGCAAAGTTGCCCCCCACACAGCTAACTAAGGCCCTAGGCAGCTGCCTAGATCACCTAGTGCTACATCTGGATCTGATGGAGAGTGGTTATTGTGTTGCCTTTGCATAAAGGTGACATCTCTAATGATCTTGGGAATTTCAAGCTTATTATTATTTGCAAAGCTAACACACATATTATAGCTAAACTAATAAAAAGTGATATAGATAACCTGGATACATACCATTTCAGATATAAAAGGCTGATCATGACTGCCAAGCCAGATTTAGTTCCTTGAAAGGGTCATTGTGTGCCGAAAGCTCTAAAGAGCGAATACAAGTACATCAACACATAAAGAGCGATGTGCAAAAAGACCGAAACACGTATTTAGCAAAAATCAGAATATCGAACGTATTTCTTTGGCCAGCAGAGCAATCCTGGGGGTAAGGAAATATATACTTTTCCCCTCTGTAGTGCAGTCTTGGAGTTTGTATATTTAAGTAGGGGGTGAAGGGGGTGCAGAGGGGCTTGCCCCCCTGCAAAAGTGTATTATTTTAGTTTTATTTAGTTAATTTGTGTATACCTGTATGGCGCTGTTGTTTAAAGAAATAGGTTTAGTGTTTTGATTTCCATTAAATACGTGTTTTGCTCTTTTTGTACATCGCTCTTTATGTGTCAATGTACTTGTATTCACTCTTTAGAGCTTTCGACTTTATAATATAGACCCCTGGACCTTACTAAGACTTTCTACACTTATCCCCAGTACTTGGATTATTGACAAATATTCCTAACTCAACATAAAACCCATACACAGTTCACTAGACAGATAATGGGTCAGTATTTGCTCTAGGCAGAAAAACATCACAAGCAGTGTTCCATAGGGCTGTATCCTAGGACACATCCTCTTTGATATATATATTTTTCTGGCATAAAAGCTGATATCAAGGTGCTATGGCTAACCAATTTTGTTGATGATTGTAAACTGGAGTCAGTTGTCAAATCTCATTCTGATACTCACATTTTCCAACAAGAGCTAGACAAACAAATGCTCTAATTGTTACTCATAGGCTTACCCACACCACCAAGAACTGCAGTATAACTTATTTTTGTAAATTGCTACTGCTCACCACAAGATCCACTTAAATCTGGTGCAGTCATCAGAAACTTGGGTACCTGTGTTAAGAACATACTCTCCTTTGATCACCATGTTTCTGCGACGGTCAGAAAAATCCTGCCACCTTGCACAATTTATCCTTCACGACATATTCTCAATGTCCAGCAATGTTATAGTCCCAAATTATTCTACCCTTATTAGGCCTATCATTAAATATAAAGTTCCCTTTGCATGTACCTTGCTAAGCTCTTAAACTGTATTCTATGATCTTAATATTTCCTGATTAGGAGGATCTCAGGTTTAGCTACTCTGACAGACTGAAATCTCTGTCGCTTTCCTCAATGTCATACAGACTCCTGGGGGAGGATGATCTCTGCTTCTCCTTTCATGTTAGGAAGGACACAGCACTCTGACCTCCTTAACCCAAACAGTAAAATAAACACCAGCTCTAGAAACCTAAACTTATCTTTCTATATTAACAGTATCAGATAACCCAACATACACCCTTTTTTGGAATAGGCTGCCCTTACATATCAACAGACTGCTTCCCTTGCAACCTTTAAAACCAGTCTGGATGCCTGGATGGTTGACTGCAAATTTTCACTCAGGATATGTGTGAAAATGGATCTACCTGTTAACACCGACAAGTGAAAACACCGACAACGAGAACACCGACACCACAAAACCGAAAGTTCAAAAATACAAAAGTTCACATGCCCGATAAAGCACAATCCTGACAGTCAACAAAACAAAACAAATTATTTTTCCGAAAAACACACACACAACACAAGCACACCAAAAACCTTACAAACCTACACTAAACCTTACATACACAACTATCTATGCACTAACCTTAACCCAAACCCTGACCCTAAGGTCCGTCACTATCACACACTTACCTGACCTGCACCATAACCCTAAAGTCAGACACTATCACACACTTACCTTACCTGCACCCTAACCCTAAAGTCCGTCACTATCACACACTTAGCTTACCCACACCCTAACCCTAAAGTTTGTCACTATCGCACACTTACCTTTACCTGCACCCTAATCCTAAAGTCCATCACTATCCAACACTTACCTTACCCGCACCCTAACCCTAATGTCCGTCACTATTGCATACTTACAAAGTTGCGCTCGTTTTGCATGTCGGTGTTTTCATCGTCAAGATTTTGAACTGTCAATTATTTCCGTTGTCGGTCTTCCGGTGTCGGTGATCTCATTGTCGATGTTTTTGCTTTTCGGTCTTATCAGGCAGACCCGTGAAAATGTACTTAATGGAGGACACTGGTCATCTCTTACCAGTAGTAAGTAAAGTAGTTGACCTTCTTGATGGTTTCCTTGGCCATAGATTAGTAATTACCTATGAACATATGAACTAAGATGGATAAAATCTGCAATCTGAAGAAAATGTTGTAGACACATTAAAGGAACAGACACCAAAGTCCTTATGGTTATGGCTGTTTGTTCATCTAGTAAAAAGAGTACAGCAAAGATAACACTAGTTTCTTTAACATGAAGAGGTTTAGTGTATGCCTACATCAGATGTAAGTAGATATTACAGACTCAGGACAGAAATACAGCAACATGAAGTGTAGATCACAGTGTGTGTTGTACCTTTAAGAGCCATTGTAGTCCATGGGCCTGTGCATATAAGTACTGAGCACATGCAAGCAAGAGTGCCATTTTGAGTGAGCAGCCAGAGTGAATGCATGTATTTTTTCTGACTATACTGATCTTTTCAGAGACAAGTTGGACAAACTCCCAGTTGTGTACTCCATGGGTTAAGCCCAGTTATCAGACCAGCATGGAAAGTTCCAGTAGCCATGCAAGGCAGAGTCAAAGGTGAGCTAGACAGAATGGTGCATCTAGGAGTAATTTGTCCAGTAGAAGAACAAACTGAATGGGTATCCTCCATGGTGGTAGCTCATAAGAAAAGCTCAGATGATATTAGAATATGTATTGATCCAAGAGATTTGAACAAAGCACTAAAACAACCTCATCATCTAATGTGTACAGTTGAGGAAGTTGCTGCTCTTATGCCAAATGCCACTGTTTTTTCTGTCTTAGATGCAAGAAGTTCATTTAGGCAAATTTTGCTTGACCAAAAATCTTCATTGCTAATACTTTCAGTACACCATTTGGAAGGTACAGATTTTTGAGAATGCCATTTGTAATAAATTCTGCCAGTGAAGTATTTCAGTCTGTGATGGAGCAATTTTTTTCTGGCTATCCATGTGCTATTATAGTAGATGATATTCTTGTAGGAGGCAATGGTGAAATTGAACATTATAGAAACCTCATGAAAGTTCTGAAACTTGCTTGTGAAGTGAATCTTAAGCTAAATCCTCAGAAATGCAACTTTAGGCTACAAGAAGTTACTTACGTGAGTCATTTGTTTATCAGTTCAGGCTTATGACCAGACCCTTCCAAGCAAACTGCAATTCTTGAGATGCCAGCTCCATACAACGTCACCTCCTTACAACGTTTTCTTGACATAGTCAACTATTTGGCCAAGTTTATTCCAGATTTGAGTGACCTTTCAGCACTGCTAAGAGAACTGACATGCAAAGATGTAATTTGGTCCTGGTTGGAGCAACACCAAAGTGTATTTGATGCCCCGAAACAGAGAATTGCCAGTCCACCCACTTTAAGATATTATGCTGTTCACAAACCTGTAACTCTTTTTTGTGATGCTTTGAAGTTTGGTCTTGGTGCAGTCATTCTTCAAGAGGACAGACCAGTAGACTATGCATCCAGAACTCTGATACAAACCAAGATCCAGTATGCGCAAATAGAGAAAGAGCTCTTGGCAATTGTGTTGCATGTTTGAAGTTCCGTGATTATATTTATGGCCAACCTATTCAAATTGAGATTGACCAACAACTTTTGGTTACTATTTTAAAAAAGCCAATGCACACAGCTCCTGCAAGATTGCAACCCATGATGTTGAATTTGCAAAAGTACAATTTTCAATTGGTTTATACAAAAGGCAATCTTCTTTATCTCGCTGCTACTTTATCCAGATCACCCAGAAAAACTACTGAACAGCATGAAAATGAGCAACCTGATTTTAAAATCATTGAAGTGAGACATTTTTGTTCCACACATCTTGATGAGCTGAGAACTCACACAGCTTCAGATCCAATTCTCCAGAAGCTCAACCAGTTATTATCTGAAGATGGCCATCAAAGCAATTTTGTTTACAACTAGATGTGCAGTAGTATTTTCCTTACAGAGATGAGATTTTGATGGAAGATGGTATCATCATGAAAGGTCCAAAAGTGATTGTTCCAAAATCCTCGCAACAAGAATATATTAAAATATTGCATTGTGGCCACCCAGGAACTGAAGAAGGGTGAGATGACTAATATTTTGGCCTTCTATTACAAAAGATATTGAGAAAGAACTTTCAGCTTGTTCTGTTTCTAATAGAAATAAACCCCATCAACAAAAAAAAATTACTTTAGCTAAGCCAGATGCCTGAACTACCTTGGTCAATAGTAGCTATAGATATTTTTGAATGGAATGGTCAACATTACTTGGTGTTAGTAGACTCTTATTCAAACTGGTTCGAGATTGACCTTCTTCCTAATCTCATGTCCAGCACTGTCATTACGAAGTTGAAGAGACATTTTTCTACCCATGGTATTCTGCACAGTTATTTCTGACAATGATGCACTATTTACAAGTCAGCAGTTTAAAAGATTTGCTGAAAAGTGAGACTTTGTTCATGTTACTAGTAGTCCTGAATACCCAAAATTGAATGGCCTGGCTGAACGTGCAGTTCAAAGTGCAAAACAGCTGATGGAGAAGTCTAAACATGACAATACTGACATTTGTCTTACTTTCCTTAATCTCAGAAACATTCTTCATGACAATTTACTTGGTTCACCTGCCCAGAGATTAATGTTGAGACAAACTAGAACCACACTACCAATCGGTAAGAATTTGTTGACTCTGAGTGCTAAAAATAACAAAGCAGTAAAAGCTGAACTCTTAAAGAAGACTTTGTCCCAGAAGTCCAACTATGATACAACCAGAAAGCCTCTGAATCCATTAAAAGAAGAAGAGATAGTGAAAATGCAAACAGCAAACGGATTTGACCAAATAGAACTTGTGAAACATTTGTGTGAAGAACTGAGATCATATATCATTGAGTCGCTAGGGATGGAATTCAGGCAGAATCAGAAACATTTACTACTGGTGTCCGAGCCAGTATTACAGCATCTTACCTGTAATAGAGACTCTAATTCTCAGAATGATTTGTTCAATGTTCCTGCTCCAGAGAACATTTCATCATCCATTCCTGAAAGTATCCCTGAAAATCATGAAGAACATTCCCAGTGGCTGTCCCTGTTCCTAAACCCAGTTCTAATTATTACATTACGAGGTCAGGTCATATCTCAAGACCTAATCCCAAATATATGGCAACCTGGACATGATTGTTATTGTTTTTATATATCTGTATAATTTACATGCTTATCCAATTGTCATTTTAAATGCAGGACAGAATAGTCAAAGAGGGAGGACGATATAGCTCAGAATGTGTGCTGTATCTTTAAGAGACATTCCAGTCTGTGGGCACATGCATATAAATACTGGATATGTGCAAGCAACTGTGCCATTTTGAGTAAGCAGCCGGAGTTAAAGCATATATGTGTGTAGCAGTCAGTTTGTTTAAGTTTAATTTCCAGTCATCTATCCTGATGTGTTTGTGTGTAATAAACTACTTAAATGAACACCCAGCCTTATTGTCTTATTTGAATAGACAAGACGAGCGACATGAAGTAACACCCAGCCTTATCGTCTTATTTGAATGCACAAGACGAGCGACATGAAGTAAGCTTTGGCCAGCTAAGACCTACCTGCAATCAACTGGACGCATTAGTGAATTTAAGTAAATATTTATCTGCACTTTTTTCAAATAATACAGCATTTAAATTGATTTATTTGTGTTGCATTGAATACTATCTAGCTGGAAGTTGTGGCTCTGTTTTTTCAGTTAATGCTTGTTAGAATTTAGTGCTAGTTAGAATTCCTTCATAGCCAGAGATAAGTGGGGGAAGTCTCACTTCATTGATATTCGGGTTCTGCCTTATATAAGTGGTACATTTTGGATTATTTTCTGCTTAAACTCTGAGCTTTGGCTAGCTAAGACCTACCTGAAGTCAACTGAACGTATAAGTGAATTTAAGTAAATCTTTATCTGCACTTTTTTCAAATAATACAGCATTTAAATTGATCTATTTGTGATGCATTGAATCCTATCTAGCTGGAAGTTGTGGCTCTTTTTTGTCAGTTAGTTCCCCACCCTCCCTCTCTGCTTTTGTTTTGGTGTAAATCTTGGTGGCTTTGAAATTGCCTGCCCCTCTTGTAAATTTGCATTTGGATACTTCTCCTGGGCCCATCTCATTTGCTCATTCAAAAAAAATGCACTTTATTCATCTGCTTTCACTGTATTTGTGTTTCTTTATTTTGCTTTTGCGTCATCTTAAAAGTACTCAATTTTATTTATTACTGCTTGGTGTAACTATCATTCTAAGCCTTTTGGTTTAAGCACTTGGGCTTCGGACCAGTTGTTTTACATTAAGAAGGTTTGTGGTCTGCACTGTTGTGGCAGGAAAGGTAGCTTACATCCTTCTAAGTTGGGAACTGCTGATTGAGGGCTCAGTGTCTGTTATTCTAAAAGTGTATTAGTTCTGGTTTAAGCACTTGGGCTTCAGGCCAGTTATTTTACATTACGAAGGTTTGTGGTCTGCACTCTTGTGGGATGGCAGCTAGTTTCTTACTGAAATTTGTGTGCCTTGTTTGCTGTAGCATAGCCTGCTGAATCTAGCTTTGTTTGTATAACTTGAGCACTAATCCAGGCCTTCTTAAAAGTATTCAATTGTATTTATTACTGCTTGGTAGTAACCTGATTAAAGTGTAGCTATCATTCTAAGCCTTTTGGTTTAAGCACTTGGGCTTCAGACCAGTTGTTTTACATTAAGAAGGTTTGTGGTCTGCACTCTTGTGGGAGGAGTGGCTGGACTCTGCCCTTCTGAGCTGGGAATTTCTGGTTAGAGACTTATAGTGCCTGCATATTTGAACTGTTTCTTACTGAAATTGGTGTGCCTTGTTTGTTGTTGCATAAACTAGATTCAGGCCTGCTGAATCTAGCTTTGTTTGTATAACTTGAGCACTAATCCAGGCCTTCTTTTTTGGAGAAGGTTCCCCTGCACCCCAGTGGCAGGAGTGTGCACTTAGAACTTGTCTGATTGAAGACTACAGGAACAGGGCTCAGTTTTGAGATATTTTTACAGGTTAACTGGGTAATTTGTTTAAAAGCCTTTTCTGATTGCTTGTAGTCATCTAAAGCTGTTTTAAGTGTATATTTTACTGTTTGCAATCATTTAAAGCTATTGTAAGTGTATTTCTTACTGTTTTTGCCTTATCTTTTCAAAAAATGTTTTCCTTGTTTCTCACCTTCCTAAGCTAGTATAGTCCAGTTTTCAGGCTAGTGCCGAATACAGGGCTGTGTTACAAGTTTCTGAGTTGCCCATACCTTACTTGGATAGAAGGAGGTTTCTCTGTTTACCTGTGAGAGAGGGAGCTTTGACCAGCCATCTGTCCCTGGAGGAGTGGTTCCAGCCCAGAAGTTAGTAGTTTATAGGCCATTTTGGGCTAATTTCTATCTCTTTCATTTCCCTGCTGTAAAAAACATGTTTGCATGGTTTTGCACGTCCGGGCAGTGCCAGTTAGCTAGGGCTAATTTATTCCCAGCTCCACCAAGTCTCCTCTTCAGTTTTTCCCTTGAAAGTAGTCTAACTCTCAACCTAAGCACTTAAAAAGCATCCTACAGTCCAGCACTTGCTCAGACCTAATAGCAAGCACTAATATACCCCAACACTTGATTGCCCAGCAGGGCAAGGCTCATTATTCACCCCTTACCAACCAAGTTACTAAGCAGCTCACCCTACTATTCAGACATGACCAAAGGGCAATTTCAGGTATACTCTCCAGTCCAGCTGGTGAACCTGGGTATCCTGAGGCAATGTTACAACTGCCTCATGTATACAGACAACCCTCTCTTCCTACCACAAAACATTAATATATGAGAGAGATGCAACTATATAGCTAAATTGGAGGCTAAGCTCTCTCTCCATCCAAGACTGGAACAGGCAGTCATGAGGAGAAGGTTAACACTTGCACCACACCTCCAGCCTCCCATAGACATACTAAACCAGCACTGGCAAAAAATACACATAAATACACAAAATCATACTCAGAGGCTCTAAATAAAAACCTGCAAAAGCTTCAGAGACCTCCAAAGCAGACACCCCAAAATCCTGCAACTCCCATTACAAACCAGACAACACATAAAACACAAAATCAGTCTGCCGCACAATCACAGCCCTTAAGGTGAAATAACATACCTAACACACTAGTAATAGGTGACTCTATAGTCAGGCACACTGACGTTCCACTCACTAGGCTGGAAAAGGAGAAAGTTACTGTTAGCTGCCTGTCAGGAGCCAGAATCCACCACATAACACAAGCACTCAGGTCACTCCAGAACAAGTACAACTATGACTGTCATTGTTCATTTTGGTGTGAATGACCTGAGACGTACCTCTCTGGACTACATGAAAAGAGACATGGAAGAGCTCTCTGATCATGTAGCCCAGGCGGGTATGACCCTGACCCTGAGTAGCATCCTGCCCTCACCAAGAATGATACCGCAGTATAAAGATAAAATGATCAATTTCAACAATTGGCTAAGCTTTTGGTGTCATTCAAAGGGGATCCAGTGTCTGTCAGCCTGGGATGACATACTCGACAACTCTCTTTGCTTCGCAAGAGATGGCTTGCACCTGTCACCCCTAGGATTTCGATTACTGGCCAAGGCTCTTGCTGCCCCCATAATGCCATTTTTAGGCAAGGCTCAAAAGTCAAACTCACCTCCGTAAACAGCACAAATAAAAAAATGAGGGTTATGCTGCTCAACACCAGGAGTTTAAATCTCAAAATGCATGTGCTCAAAGCACTCCTCACTATGGAGAATGTCGACATCTGTGCAGTAACTAAAACCCGGTTCAAGGCTCCACAGAGCACCCCAGCACTACTGGGCTACAACTCATACCACACATTTTGGTCACAGAACATGGACCGAAACACAAAAGGAGGGGGTGTATCCATAAGGATACCTACACCTCCAGGTTAGTGGTGCAGCATGATACCTCTGAGATCATCCATGTGTAACTAACATTGGGAAAATCTGCAATGCAAATTGTGGCCTGCTACAGATCACCCTCCATGACCCAGGACCACCACTCTGCCTTTCTGGAGACACTGGAAAACATGAAGGTCCTACCGAACACCCTGATATTGGATGATTTCAATTACCCTACTGTTAACTGGGAAAACTACTCAAGTACAAACTCCCAGGTCCAGCACTTCCTGGAATTTATCAAATCAAATGCCCTGGATCAGCTGGTAAACTCCCCTACCAGAGGTGAAAACATATTGGATCTGGTCATCACCAACATGAGTGACAGATGTTCCGCACCGGAGGTCAACCCGTCACTGGTTAGATCAGACCATAAACTAATCACTCTGGATGTCCACACTACACCACCACCCCCAACCAAGGAAACCACAGTGAAAAACTTTTCTATAGCAAACTTCACCTTAAGACAGAGGTGGTAAGTTTCACAGCCTCCACGCTAAAGGATAACAGTGTCCAAGATGCAGGAACCTTTACAAATGCATTCTATGAGTACCTACAAGGATGCATGGATCATGTGATCCCTAGCAAAACCAAGAATCACTCCCCTAAGAGAAGGAAACCAGTCTGGTGGACCCCTGCCATAAACAGGCTATACAATAG
Organism: Protopterus annectens; assembly: GCF_019279795.1. Taxonomy (NCBI): domain Eukaryota; kingdom Metazoa; phylum Chordata; order Ceratodontiformes; family Protopteridae; genus Protopterus; species Protopterus annectens. Next base: position 545,355,602 of record NC_056727.1, read on the forward strand.
ATGGAGGAAACTAGTTCAGAAAAAAAAAACAAATCCCAGGAAGGAAAGACATCCCTGATCAGTATCAGTAAGAAACTAAGCTCCCCCATAAAATCATCCAAGGCTAACTTCAAAAGAAAAATAGCCAAGGATTCAAAAGACAACTACAAAGCCTTCTCTAGCTATGTCAAGAATCTAAGTGGCAATTCACAGATATGCTCTGAGCTAGTGTAAAATAGCACAAAATATACTGAACCTACTGATATTGCCAACATCCTGGCAGATAGATTCAGTGCAAACTTCACCCCCCCCCTCTCACCCCAAAAAGGGCCCACAACAATACCAGAAAAGTGTAGTGTCCCAGAAATCATAGACGCACAGGTGAAAACAGCCCTTTCAAAAGCCAAAAGCACAGTGTCAATGGGGCCAGATGGTGTCCCAGGCTGCGTCTTGCATGAACTACAGAACAAACTAACCCCCCACCTAAACACACTGTTCAACCTCAGCCTCTCCACAGGCTATGTGCCCATAGAATAGTGCAGAGCAACGGTTATTCCATTCCACAAAGGAGGGGCCACAACTGACCAAGGTAACTATCGCCCCATAAGCCTGACTAGCCTGGTCTGCAAGGCTATGGAGCACATCATCATGGAACTCATTAACAAAGACATTGGGAACCTCCAAACACTTGACCCGACCCAGTTCAGCTTTGTTAAGGGCAGATCATGCCTACTAAACCTGGTTGACTTCTTCAAGACAGTCACCAAGGCCATAGATGAGGGGAAGGTGGTTCACACAGCCTACCTTGACCTTGCCAAGGCTTTTGACACCATTCTCCACTCAGGAATTATAGAAAAACTCACCATCCTGAACATAAACCCCTACATCACAAGATGGGTTTCCAACTGGCTTACAGACAGAACTCACACGGTAAGAATAGCGGGTTACAGGTCCGACTCTAAACCAGTCACAAGTGGTGTCCCACAAGGCTCAGTCCTGGGACTCCTACTGTTTGGCATATACTTCTCAGAAGTACAGGCAAACACAGAAGGACTATGGCTAACCAAGTTAGCCAATGACTGCAAACTGGAAGCCAAACTTGACTCTCCGGCTGACATGGACATTCTCCAAAAGGGCCTTACTCAGACGGACACCTGGTGTCAAAGTCATGGTCTCAAGCTGAATGCCAAAAAATGCATAGTCATCCCATTTGGGAAAAACAAAACACCCATGAATTACCACATAGGTGGCAGCCCATTAATACAGAAAAGATAATAAGAGATCTGGGGACCCAGGTAGATAGTAATCTCTCCTTTGACAATTATATTGCCAAAGTAGTTAGGAAATTCTTCTATGTAGCCCATCTAATTACTAAAGGGTTCATATCTAGAAATAAAGAGGTTATAGTACCCCTCTACTCGTCACTCATCAGACCCATCATAGAGTACAATGCCCCATTTGGGATGTACCTCACAAGACACTTCCAACAGCTGGAAAGACCACAGAAGTACCTCACCAAGAGGATTACTGGCCTCAAACATATGTCCTATGCAGCCCAACTTTAAAAACTCCAGCTGTACTCAGTGGCATATTGCTTACTCAGAGGTGATCTCTGCCTGACTTACAAAGCCATGTCCAACTCAGAATTGATGGACATGCTCCACCTAATGAAATCCAAGTCACTGCGAGCCACTCGATCTAGTGAGCTAAACCTCACCACAACAATAAATAGAACATGCTGGAGGGATAGATTCCTGTCACAGAGACTCCCCATGCTTTGGAACAAAATTCCTAACTTCATTAGGCAGAGCCCCTCACTAACACTCTTCAAGAGAAACCTTGACGAGTGGATGGGTAACAGAAAATACACCCTTGGGATCACTTCATTAGCTCTTCTTGACAGAGGCTCAGTTAATTAATCAATGGGGCGGCGAAAGCTGATGCACTCTGGCTAGGCTTATAAATGCCCTCAGGCAGATAGCCTAGTACCTATCTATGAACCTATTAAACTATGAAGTGCAGAAACAGAAATGGGTCATGTCTTGTTCTTTAACTAAATGTTAGAGAACATGGCTGGTAGGTTGATTTTCAGACTTCTGATTAATTGAAGGTGCTGGAACACAGCTCAATGAATATGACTGAACACGGCAGTTCTCCAAGTCAGGCAGGGACTCTGGACTTCAAACAACACAGTAGAGATAATTTCTGCTTCAAGATGTGATCAACTCTGAGCTGAATATTTTAGTAAAGAGTGTGACGTATACCTCTCAACTGTTCAGATTTTTGCAGAATGTCCAGATTTTTGCCTCATATTTTTAGTCCATTCCTCATAAAATTGGTGGTTTTCTAGCAAATCACTGGTATGATCTGAGGATTGAAGTCACTACATAATGACATACATTTGAGTTTCAGACTTCAAATCCCTCAGAAAAATGCATGTTAACACAAACCCTGTTATTCTAACACCCTTCGAAGTTTATAAGAGCAATATTTAAAATCTGTCCCTATTTTTGGGCCTTTGTCCTCCCATTTTGTCAGATTTCTTGCAGTGAAATGTTGAGAGGTATGGTGTGAGGGGCTGCAAACCACCCAATAATATGATGGGGGCAGGGGGTTACCCTATAAAAAATGTCCATGTTTTTTTTTCTACTACCATTTCATCATTATACCACTTTATATAGCGCTGTTATGACCCATCACATAACTGAATACAACACTGTTCTTTAGTTTTCCAATTACTTAAAATAACTTGAAAATGTACAAATATTCCTTACTACAGAAGCAATGGTGATGGAAAATGAGCAATTTAGAATAGCTTTAAGGATTTTGCTACAAGATTTCAGATGGCTGAAGTCAGTGCACATGTGCTGGAATAAGCTAAAAGTGTTTCTCTGACCTCATTTCAAATCCAAAAAGCAGGAAAGTACGTTTTGATCATTTTATTTCATTTTTTGTTGGAAGCTGAAAACATCACCTTAGCTTTAATTACCTCCTGTATTCTGGGATATGCTATGCTGATTATTGCTTGTTTCATGATTTCCAACAACCAAAAAGATACAGGAAAACTGCATGGCCTGTCAGAGGAGACAAGAGAGGCTTCTCTGGTGGTAGAGTGAGGGTAATGTATTGCTGTCAGTAATGTATAATTTTAATAAAAGTGTAACACAAATTATTTATCTGTTATATCTGTCTCTCTCACTCTCTGATTTTTGATATATTGTCTTGTTTTTCTCCATTTTTTCCAGTGGATCAGCTTTTGGTTTTAGCAGTGGAGAGGTGGCAAACATCATGCCTTGTACAGACCATCACACCTACAACTGGGACCCTAGCACTCACCAGGCCTGCCTCTCTGCAGGATGATGAAAGTCACCTTGTGGAATGTGACCTGGAAAGCTAATTGGTGCCTCTGTGACCCCCCCCCCCCCACTTCAGGAGAGGAGCAAAGGCTCCGTATCTGAGAGAAGTGTGGAAGAGCCCTCCAAGGTTACCCAGCAGGAAATATTGAGATGGACAAATGACTGGATGACCATATTGGCTGCCTGGAGCATTTGCTTGTGCATCTGATAGAAGTGCATGGCCTGCTTACCCCATACATTTGTCTACCAGAGGTAGCACCCATTCACAATATCAGCCATAGAGGTGATTGATATCTGGGTATATTCCCCTCTGAGCTGGTTTGGCAGGCCCTACTTAACCCTATCTACCTCTCATCATTGTGTTCTGCATCCTTTTATATTCTTCTTCTCCCTTGTTTGTAATCCAGTCCTCCCAACACCAGTTGTCCACTGCCTGTCAGTCTGCAGTTCTCCACTGCCCCCCCATGTGTCAGTCTTTGTCTGTACTATATGTTTTTGTGTTTGTCTGCCTCTGCTACTTTCTACTTTCCCATTACCCTCTACCCTACCCATGCACTCTTCTTGTGGCCTTCCCCTCTAACATTTTTCTTTAAAAAAGGGCACCTATACTCACAAAAAAGTATACTCTTCTTCGACCAGCATACACCTTCCCACCTGTTGTCCATCTGTATAATTTTCAGCTTGTTGTTCCCCAATTCTGCCTTTACTACCTCCTTTTTCCTCCCCATTTATATTATATAATGACTTTGAGACACATGTGAATGCACATAATGTTGGGCATGGCATATGCATGATGCATTCCTCTTGGTCATGACCATTCCTTGCATGGCCATTCCAACATCATAGTTACTAAAATTTTGGTGACTGTGAAGTTTCATTATGTAGCATTGTTTCCAGCTTGACCATTCTATGCCAGCACTCACAACCAAAGCTAGGGTGGGGTGAAAGGGTAGCTGCCTAAGATGCAAGTTGTTAGGTGGTACAATCTGATCATCAGTACCTGCAATTCATTGCCAGCATTCACTGAGGATCACAATTTAGCACTATGCTTCATTCATTTAAACAGTTCCATGGATGGTTAAGTGAATTAATAGTGTAATATTTCATAACACTGTAGTTAAACAGAGATTGGGGACTGTCAATGGCATCTATTTGGCTAGCTACTGCTCTGTCAGCACTTATGCCTAATCCCCCTCAACCTGCATTGCGCTAAAGACATCACAATAGTTTCTGCTGCACAATCACTTTACATTTTTTTTTTTTTTTTTTTTATTAGTACCCCTCATCATAATGACTAGCACATATTGCAGGTGGCATGCCATTACTGAAACTAAAATTGTGTCAGATGGTTGACGTTGTCTTGAAAATTGTAAAACACGGGTGATTCAATCATCAACCAAGTCTGGTGAACACTGATGGAATGTAGCAAGCTTGTTAAACTGCAAGCTTAATTACTTGTCTGAGTACCACAAACATGTTCTATATGTATATAATAACTGTAAGAAGACACCAAACATGGCCAGTTCAACAGTTACTTCAAGTCATTAAGGGGTCGCTATTGTTATTAGTATATTTATTTCACTAGAAATTTGACTTAAGAAAAGGCTGTTATTATTAAACTAGAAATTTGACCTACGAAAAGGCTGTTCTGAAATTAAAGACTTGCCTTTGTGTTCCTTTGTATATCTTTCTCTTTTTTATATAAACACAATCTATCTGTTATGTAGGATAACATGATCAGCCACCATTCCCCTCCAAACATAAATACATGTATTTATTTATATAATTACATGTATTTGTATTTGTTTGCTGTAGAAGAACATTGATCCACCTTTTTAAGACTCAGCCAGGGAGCATTGTCTATATAATTAAATTGTCCTTATAATATATATAATATGCATATATACGTTTGCAATATACTGTATAATTAATTACAGCTACGTATTAAGTTGTTAATATGTGAATTTGTCCCTTATATTCTGTTATCATAGTAGCAGGTAATGGGAACACTATGTGACCATATGACTATAACTGACTGTGTAAGAAAATGGACAAATATTAAAATTGGGAGAATGTAAATTTAGGAGATACTATGAGACTGAGGATTTGTTTTACATAATAAATGTTCCTGAAGAGGCACGTTAGTGATTATGCATTATGCAACTGCTTTCCTAAAGCAAACTCAATTATTTATTTATTTATTTATGTGTGTATTTATTTATTTATTTGCAGGCATTCTGTTATTGGTTTCCTCCCTTTAATGAGTCATTAACTTTTTTTTTGTCTCCCTTAGGACATTGTTTAACCAGCCCAGCTCCGAGTTCCCCGCATCTATGGTGGGCATACCTCTCAACAAATCAGGGACAAATCACAGCAGCATCTGGGACAAATCCAGAAATGATCAGGGACAATTGGGGACAACTTTAAATATTATAACTATTAACTTGAGACACTGACAAAATATGGGAATCTGAATTAATATGCATTTTCCAAAGTCTATAACTTCAATTTTTGTCATTATTTATTGTCTTATTCATCACCTGTTCTCCAAAAGTCACCAGTTTTAGGAGGGTTTAAGAGGGACAGTGCTAAAATTGGAGTCAAAATTAGAGACATCACTGAAAATCAGGGAAAGCCGAGAGGCCTGACACTGGATCTAATAGCTTATCTCCTACCTCCCCCCTCTGACTTACTCCAGTGCTGTTGGGTCCAGTTGTGGATCCTAAGATGTCCTGAGGCTCAGCTATTTTTGAATCCAACCTGGGGGGGGGGTCTACTGGGGTCTACTCAGTCCTTGCCCCACCTCCCACACTTGTTGATTACCTCTGAGTTCAAGAAAAAATAGAGTGCGCCATAATTTCAAGTCCGTTCGGCACCAGAACTAAATGAAGAAAAATGAACGAGCAACACAGCTGGTAAAAACTAAACTTTAA
>NC_056727.1:546104369-546109369 GCF_019279795.1 Protopterus annectens
TTTAAATGAATTATGAAAGGCTTTTTTATCAGATTGCAATTAGTGCAAATAAGAATAATTCATTAACAGAGAAGCACTCTGGCAGTGTAAGATGCCAGCGACTCGCTGCACTACCATTACAACTGAATATAGAAACAATCTGATTTACTTCATCTATGCAGTGTCACATTATGGGGACAGAATGAACATTCTACAAGTAAGACAAACTGAAAAACAAAAATCACATCACTTTGACATTTCCATGAAGCTGTTTTGGGGCATAGCATATTACAAAGTGATACTAAACAGAGTGACTTTGTGGCACTTGTACTGCATGCAAGATTAATTGGTTCATAGTTTCATAGTTTAGTCCAGTTTCAGAGTTGCTGATTCCTGGGCTTTGGTTGTAGTTCCTGTGTACTGTTTCCTTGCCTTATTTGGGGGAAGGGAAGCTACCTTGCTTTCCTGCTTTACTAGTTTAGTCCAGTTTCAGAGTTGCTGATTCCTGGGCTTTGGTTGTAGTTCCTGTGTACTGTTTCCTTGCCTTATTTGGGGGAAGGGAAGCTACCTTGCTTACCAGTGGGAGTGGGAAGCATTGAGCTGACTTTTGTCCAGTTTTGTGAGGTTTCAGCCAGTAACTAGTAGTTTATTGGTCATTTTGGGCCAGTTTCTAGCTTTTTCCAGCCCCCTGGTATAAAACGCGCTAAACCAGCGTTAAGCTGATTTAGAGCGATTTAGCGCGGAGCTGCCACTGTTGCACACTAGGGCAGTGCCGGTTAAGCAGGTTTAAACTATTCGGGCTACCTAAAGTCCACTCTTCAAATTTTCCCTTAAAACTACCTTCCTCGAACTATACTACTGATCAAATCAGCGTATCCTATAACTAAAAGATCAACTCTACTTGACTCCAAGTAGACTATTCTCTATCTATTAAACCTAGCACTTGCTCCTACAGTACTTATTACCTTGATACGGCACTCTTGTCATAGATAGTACCCCAAAAAGGCAACCCCCATTTCTCGGTCACCCACGTCCCCGAATCTTTTTAAAGTTTTCGTCTACCCTTCTAGCATGTCGAGGGATCAGTTGCTAGTGTCCTCTCCTGCTCAGCTGGTGAACCTGGGAATATTGAGGCAATCTTTCAATTGCCTCATGTACCTGAACAACCCTTTCCTCCTCCCACAAAACACAAATACATGCGAGAGATGCAACTATACGGCCAAACTGGAGGCTGAGCTCTCTCAACATAGGACTGGCAAGACCAGTCAGGAGGAGAAGGTTACCACACACACTATAGACCCAGTCTCACATAGTACCATTACAACCTCAAATCATACACATAAACACACAAAGACATACTCGGAGGCTCTGATCAAAAATCTACCAAAACAGCAGAGGCCACCAAAGCAGACACCCAAACAACCACCACCTCAGAACACAACACCCGCAACACATAGACCTCACAGTCAGAGTGTCAAACAGTCACAGCCCTTAAGGCCAAACACAATGCCAGACACACTAGTCATTGGTGACTCCATAGTCAGACACACTGATGTCCCGCTCACCAGACTGAGTAAGGAGAAGGTCACAGTAAGCTGCCTGTCGGGCGCTAGAATCCGCCACATAACGCAAGCACTCAGGTCTCTCAACAGCAGGTACAAATATGACTCAGTCATTGTCCACGCTGGTGTAAACGACCTGAGATGTACCTCCTTGGACTACATGAAAAGAGACATTGAGGAGCTCTCTGATTATGTAGCCCAGGCAGGTATGACCCTGACCTTGAGCAGTATCCTACCTTCACCAAGAATGATGCCACAATACAGAGATAAGATGATCAGCTTTAACAATTGGCTTAAACACTGGTGTCATTCAAAGGGGATCCAGTATCTGTCTGCCTGGGATGACATGCTGGACAAGCCACGCTGCTTCGCAAGGGACGGCTTGCACCTGTCACCCTGGGATTCGGATATTGGCAAAGGCTCTTGCCACCCCATAGTGCCTTTTTAGGCAAGGCTCAAATTCTAAACCTACCACCCTAGAACACAAAAAGGAAAAAACTAAGGGTAATGCTGCTCAATGCCAGAAGTCTAAATCTCAAAATGCACGCACTCGAGGCCCTTCTCAGTATGGAGAACATCGATGTCTGTGCTGTGACAGAAACCTGGTTCAAGGCTCCTGAGAGCACCCCAGCGCTATCAGGTTTTACCTCATATCATGCGTTCCGGCCCCAAAATCCGGACAATACCAAGAAAGGAGGGGTATCCATATTCATCAAGGACACCCACACCTCAAGACTGGTGGCAACGCACGATGCATCGGAGACCATCCAGGTGCAATTAACCATAGGCAAGACTGCTCTGCAAATTGTAGCATGTTACAGGCCACCCTCACAAACTCAGGAAACTCACATGGCCTTCCTGAAAACACTAGAGGGATAAATGTATCACCAAACACCATCATACTAGGTGACTTCAATTACCCTAATATAGACTGGGAACACTACTCAAGCCCAAACACCCTAGCCCAAAAGTTCCTGGAATTCATAAACTCAAATGCCATGGAACAACTAGTCACCATCCCACAAGAGGAGATAACATACTTGATCTCATCATCACGAACATGGGAGCACAATGTTCAACACCGGAAGTATACCCCTCACTGGTGAGATCAGATCACAAACTAATCTCGCTGGAGGTCCTCATCCCACCCCACCTGAAATAAAAGACCACAGTAAAGAACTTCTCAAAAGCCGACTTCACACTTCTAAAGACTAGTGTGGTCTCCTTTCAGGCCCCGAGCGGAAAACAATACTCAAGCCGCTGAATCACTTACAAACGCCTTCTACCAGCACCTGCAGGACTGCATGGATAAGGCAATCCCAAGCAAAACAAAGACTCTTTGTACCAAAGGCAAGCGTCCAGTCTGGTGGACCCCAGCCATAAACAAACTCTACAACAAAAGGAGGAAGCTACTACAAGATAGAGCAAAATCCTTAAAAGGTAAGACACCCTTGATCACTATAAGTAAAAACTAAGAGCTCTCATAAAATCATCCAAAGCAAATTTCGAGAGAAAAATAGCTAAAGACTCAAAAGACAATCATAAGGCCTTCTTTAGCTATGTTAGAAACCTAGGAGGAAACTCCCAGATATGCTCAGAACTAGTTCAAAATGATGTGAAGATTACTGATCCTACAGACATTGCCAACATACTGGCTGACAGGTTCAGTGCAAACTTCTTCCCCCCCCCTCCACCCCCAAAAGGAGAGATATCTATACCAAATGAGTGCAGCCCCCCAAACATCTCCAGCGCCCAAGTGAGAACTGCTCTCTCCAAAGCAAAAACACAGCATCCATGGGACCCGATGGTGTCCCCGGCTGTGTGCTCCACGAACTCAATGAGGAATTAAACCCACAGCTAGGACAGCTGTTTAATCAAAGTCTTACCTCTGGATACGCCAGGAGTGGCGCACTGCAACTGTGGTCCCACTTCACAAAGGCGGTGCCTCCACAGACCCTGGAAATTACTGGCCCATTAGCTTGACAAGCCTTATCTGCAAAGCCATGGAGAGGATCATAATGGACCTCATAAATAAAGACATAGGAATTTGCAGACTTTGGATCCAACCCAGTTTGGCTTTGTCAAAGGCAGATCATGCCTTTTAAACTTGGTTGACTTTTGAAACAGTCACCAAAGCCATTGATGAGGGAAAGGCAGTCCATACAGCCTACCTCGATCTGGCTAAGGCCTTCGATACAATACCCCACTCGGGTATCATTGAAAAACTCATCAGCTTAAATGTTAACCCATACATCACAAGATGGGTTGCAAACTGGCTGAGTGACAGAACCCACAGGGTCAGAGTTGCTGGCGTCATGTCAGACTCAAAGCCTGTCACAAGTGGTGTCCCACAGGGCTCAGTCCTGGGCCCACTCTTGTTTGGCATCTACTTTTCCAGTACAAGCAAACACAGGAGGGTTATGGCTGACAAAGTTTGCAGATGACTGCAAACTGGGCGCCATAGTAGAAAACACATCTGACACAGATATCCTTCAGAAGGGTCTCACAGAAACGGATAACTGGTGCCAGAGCCACGGCCTAAAGTTAAATGCCAAAAAATGCATAGTCATACCCTTCGGGAAAAACAAGGTTACCCCTAGCTACCAAATAGGTGGCAATCCACTGAGCACAGAAGAAGTTATCAGGGACCTGGGGACCCAGGTTGATAGTAGTCTGTCATTCGACACCCATGTAGCTAAAGTAGTTAGGAAGTCCTTCTACATTGCCCACCTTATCATGAAGGGATTCTCATCTAGATCAAGGGAGGTCATAGTCTCCCTTTACTCATCACTCATCAGACCAATGATTGAGTACAATGCCCCATTCGGAATGTATCTGACCCGACACTTGCAGCAGCTGGAGAGGCCACAAGCGTTCCTCACCAAAAGGATAAAGGGTCTCAAAATCTGTCCTATGCTGCCCGACTGAAAGAACTCCAGCTCTATTCAGTCGCACCGCTTGCTCAGAGGTGACCTTTGCCTAACATACAAGGCCATGTCAAACCCAGATTTGATGAATATGCTTCACCTCAAAATCTAGATCCATCAGAGCCACAAGGGCGGAGACTTAAACCTCGACACGGCTATTAATAGGACGTGCTGGAGAGATAGATTCATCACCCAAAGACTCCCTATGCTGTGGAACAAAATCCCGGTACATGTGAGGCAGAGCACCTCGCTGGCCTTGTTCAAGAGAAATCTTGACCAATGGATGGGAGATCGCAGATATACCCCAGGAATTACCTCAGTGTCACTGCTCGACAGAGGCACAGCAAAATAATGGGTATAGTTCCCCATACTAAAGGGGTGGCGTAAGCCACAAAACAATGGGCTAGGCTTATAAATGCCCTCGGGCAGATAGCCTAGTATGAACCTATGAACCTATGAACCTATAGGAGATTACTCATCTAACAGTCCAAGAGCTCTTAAAAGCCTGACCACATTTATCACAAGTTTGCCA